>NW_017256500.1:2763977-2786741 GCF_001594055.1 Mycetomoellerius zeteki
CTTTCCCTCTCATTCTCCACTCTCTTTCTCTCTTTCCTCACCGTTCTCCAATGCACAGGTAAGTGTTCGCGCACATGGCGCTTTTTATGCCGGAGACCCGGCGGCGGTTTTATGCAATTTCTTGTTTGACTTTAGCCGCCGGCTGGGGCAAGAAGGCAGCAATCGCTTTACGATTCTCACAAATGAGTTCTTCGAAGTCGCGAGAAGGGAAAGAGTAGGTGCCCTTTCCGTACTTCGTGCGACTTGTCGTTCGCGCGTTCGTTTCCTTCCTTAATTCCTTCTTTCTCTCTTCCTTCCTTTGTCCAGCGGAACCTCTTTTCACGCTTCGTATAACCTGACCTCGCTGTCGATTCGCTCTATCAACCGCCATTATTTTAACGCGCCGATCGCACGACCGTTCCCTCGTGACCCTCTTCGGCTTCTTCCTACACGTGTATCGTGTTTCTATTGAGTACTAACTCTCACACCATTCTCTAACGATACAGAACACAGAGTAAAATGTTCTAGTTAAATCAATAAAAAAAGGTTCAACCAGAATGGTGATTTTGGTGAAGCGAAATAGAATTTTTGGCTATTACTAGATTATTAAAATGCTATTCTAATTGGTTCTTTTTTTGGAGGTTTAACCAGAACATTTTTCTCCGTGTAGTCTTTAAAAAAAACACAAGCAATTATAACACATATATTTAAACGGGGAATACAAATTACAAAATTATGAATATTTAAATCAAATGCGAATATTCGTGAAAGTACATAAATATATAAATACAATGTGCAATATCTGCAGTAGCGAAACATTTAAATTTCGCAATGTATCCTTTGAGAATCATTGTCACATTGGCATCGAAAACGCATTTGTTGACTTCGAAATGCGGGTAACTTATTTCGGGACAGACACGGTACCAGAGTGACTCAAACAAGCATTATATGTAAATGCGCTTTAAACACACAACAGTTCGGAAGCCAAGAGACTAGAATACCATTGTGACCCTTTTCTTCCTTTTTAATATGCTTGTCTTACGTGCAGAGAATTCTAAGAATTAACCGTCAAGTTTATTTGGCAGGAAACTTAAGTCTGAACACTTCATGGAGATATAAATAGCGACAGTTCCTGTCGTTAAAATATATGTTTCGAAGAAGAGAAGAAATATCTACCAAAAAAAATAACGCAAAGACGGCACGTCAAAGATAAATCTCATTTAAGTGAAAGGACTTCCATTACTTCCGATGCAATGGCAAACACAAAGGATTCCGTCGTGAAAGATATTGTACGCCGCAGCCAGATAAAATTAATGGCATCTTTTTTTAGCGCGCTTCTTTGTCTCTGGAGATTTACACATTTTATTCGCCCTTTTAAACTCTCATTTACTTAAAATTTTTATAGAAAAATGTGTATATTATATACACATAAACGCACGTAACAGAAAATGTTAATTAACTTAGATAGAGAGAGAGAGAGAGAGAGAGAGAACGCTGATTAATTTTGCATGCCACTCCAACTGTCTTCCACAAAGTGGAATTTTTCCATTCTCTCATTAACGACCAAACAATTGGACAATAGTGCTGTATTGATGAGATAACATACACTGGCTTATAATTACATACGGGGGATTCAATGTTAAGCTTTACTGTCGTATTATACAAACTTAGTATTACGTAATAGAAAGCATTTCTAAATAATGTTTACTCTGTAAGGAAAGCTAAGAAATTTTCTTCTGGTTAAGATAAATCATATATTCTACATACTTTTTTCAAGCTTATTCGATCGCTATTTTATCAAAAAATAATAGATAAAAAAGTTACATAATTTGATATATGTATATTTAGTACATATACAATATGTGATTCTCTGGGATCACAGAACTTAGTGTTAATATTAATAAGTTAATTCGTAAAAACACTAAAAATATTTAAAAAACAAAAACAATCAACAAGCAATCAATCGGTTTAAAATTAATTAACAAGTATATTTTATAGAATGTCTTGACTTTCAATTTTACTATTCTTTGACGAAAGAATTTAAAGATATTAAAGATATTTTCTTAGGAAAAATTTTCAGAAATGTTTTTATTTATGATAACTTTTTGATGGATTTTAATATTAAAAAAAATTTAAGAAATAAATTTTAAAACATATAAGACACGAAAATAAATAAAAATGATTAAAACCTAATAAATATTTTGTTCGGCAAGAAAGAAACTCTTTAAATATACATATATACATCTGTCCATTTATACTATGTTCTAAGACACCGAGTCACTGCGGAAAAATTGCTCTTTTTATCTGAGCATTTATGACACGAATACAGACGAGTTAATAGAACGCTACGTGTTTCACGTCGTGCCTGTCAATAAAGATATTCCGTGGGACGATGTTACTCTCGTCTTGCCTTCCACGTCTATCGTCTCAGAATCGTTACGAGGATTCCACTCCCTTCGTGCTTCTCTCATATACATTCCGCCGATCTGCGTCCAGCACTACGGCATCACTTTGACCTGCCAATCGAGACTCCCCCTACGTCATTTTCCGCCTCTTCTCCGGCAGTCGGTACTGCCCCTTCTTCATCGATCTCGTGTACTTGCGAAGTCCGGTTTCTTCTTCGTGTACATCCATCCCCCGCGATTCTTTCCTCTGCCCCTCTCTTGTATGTACCCACATCCTATCTTTCTCCCTTCTTGTGTCTCGTTATTTTGATATAACTCACCAATGGTTCACCATTACTATAACTTACTAGTGATCCTCGCTTCATCTATCTCTTTCTCTTCTTCTTCGACATTCGACAAAATCCTTTCCTTTTGTTCTGTAGTTTCCTATCCCCTCTTGTCGTCTTCCATATTCCTCTTCCATCCACTTAAGTATCTCGCTTCTTCCACCGATATCTTCGTTAGTAGTTCGCCGCGCTCAATAAAAAAAAAGAGGAAGGAGATACGCTCGAGGTAGTCAGAGGAGGGTCGCGTGGAACGTCGCCGACCATAAAAAAAGTGTACTTAAAGCGCACTTAGCGTCAACGTGATTTTCTGTCCGAGATCGCAAATTATCTTTGCCGCTGTAATAATTGTTTATAAGAATGTCAACTATCTGCCGGCAGCTGCTGACGTGGCGCGGCAGCTCCCGAGTTCCATGAGCGCGATCGCTGTAAATAGTGTAAATACACGGCGACGATTTTAAGAACGGCTTTTCTCTCGTGAATATCGCACGCCAACTTGCCTATTTTCTTTCCTCTCCCAACGGTGAAGAAATCTTTAATGCATAACGTCTTACGGTTTCCACTCCGAACTTTCTTCGCGCTCGTCTCTTGGGCATCGAACCTCTATCCCTCTTTTAGTTTCTTCGACTCCCATATTCGTCAGTATTTTACTTTTCAAAATATGGATCACTCAAATAAGGGTAAAATTCTTCTTTAGGTTTCTCTCTCTCTCTCTCTCTCTCTCTCTCTCTCTCTCTCTCTTTCTTTCTCGTGCGCGCGTTGAGCATAAATTTTATATGCGTATGTATATACAGCCTTAGTTAAAAATATTAAGCAAGTTATACTTTTCTCATTTATATCTGGAATTCTTTTACTTGCATTATTACTTATTAATTATCAGCATTATACGTACTTAAGTTTAAAGCTTCTTGAAATAAAGGATAATTCACAGTTAATCAATTTTTAAACTAAAATTTTAAATAATAATTAATAAGCCTAATATTTTTGACCAAGGTATTGTATATAAAATATAATACACATATATTACAATCACGGAACTAATTGTTCTTCAAATTATTATCGGAAAATTAAAAATTGTACTTATACGCCTGTACAATATTACGCATTAGTAGTTTATGTTTGATGCTTTATATTTATATTTTTTGCTTAATAAATTACTCGCTTTTTAGATTCTTAACATCAATATCTACTTTGATCGAATAGGCTTTTTCTTAATAAAAATATATAGTATTTTTCTTATTTAATTAGACTTATATTTGAACAACTCATTATGAAACTAGTGTTGTTACACTAATTTGAAAAGTAATTTGAAAAAATCATTAGTATAATCGGCGCATTGTCCGTACAATTAATTTCGTAACTATACTTGCATTTAAACATAAAAAAATATTGCGTCAATGTAAAAAATATTCGTCATTTCGTTCCGTATCGCCATTTTTCGGATCTCTAGGTCGTTGAAATTTTCCGCTCGCCCTCATATTTCCAATAGTAAATCATCCACATCCCTTTCGTCAACCTCTTCTTTTGCTTTTCCCTTTTGTTCGTCGTAGCTCATCGCTGTGCTTCTCACAGTAGGATCGTCATTATGTACTTGTCGGAATTTCCTATCCCCAGGGCAAATGGAAGTTTTCCAGAGCCGGGCAAGTTCTCTTTCTCTTTCACAAATTTCTACTTTCGCCATAAAATCGTGCCAAATGCAACGAAAATCAATACGAGAAAAGGTCCTCTCGATTTTAATAAGCGCGCGCGGGTATAATTATCTAATGTATTCATTGATAATAAACTTTAAGTAACTGTAATAATTTAATATATATTTTCAATTAATAAAATATGTAAGAATTTAAATTTACAAAAAATTAATATTCATAAAATTATAAATATTTTTGAAATTTTTTTCTGTTTTATTTTCATATTTAATTTCATGCAACTCGATCTTTTATTACAGAAATGTAATAGAAAGCACGCTACTAGATGTTACGCAAATTCCTCGCTAATGTAAAATGAGGCGTGATATTATCTCACGGTGCTCTAAAATGGCATTGTTGAAAAATAAAAGCGAGTAAAACACCGCGCAAAATTACCGTTCTCTGCAACGTACAGTTATTACTAAAGAGCCCACATAGGTTTCCATTTTTAACGAATCCTAAGAAGTGATTCCACTAGAAAGAAACTTGACATATCCGTCGACAAGCAACTGTGAACGCGATAATACAAAAATATTACACCACAAGGGTGCAATAGTGTCGCTTGTTGCGAACTTCTTACACGACCGACGCATCCTGCGCAGCTTTGATCAATCACGACACCTGCATAGTCACCGTTGCGAGTACGATAATCGATTGACACGCTCGTGTCCCGTCGATTCAAATCGGGAAAAAAGCAAGAAGAGGAACATAAAAAACGCGAAAAATATACGACTCACGCAAAGACTTTGTTATAACTAGAGGGAAGCGGAAGATTGTATAGTGAATGCATCTCTATTGCGTGGCCGAACGATGCAAAGTATATTTTGTAATACAGTGTTTGTTGAAGAAGCGAGATAGTTTCAAGAGAATTTTCAGAATTGTCTGAATCTTTTCCCATTAAAATTTTTCTATGACCTTGCAAATCATATAAATACATACAAAGTCTGTGAATTTTGAATGTATCTTAATAAATAAATAAAAATATATAAATATCATATTGATAAATTTAATATTTCCTGAATAAATTTAAATATAAAAGCAGAATATAAAACAGGTAAAACATTAAAGAGCGTCTTATAAAAAAAGAAATAAAAGACAATGAATACCCGTAAATAATAATGAATGTCTACTGTAACTTCGATTTACGTCGATGGAAAAAGGTATACACGCTGTGTGACCGCTAAAATATTCACGAAGAAAATCGATACATATGATAAAATATTCGGCCGCGGAAATGAATATACGATGTTCGTTAACGTGCTGAACGCTAATTAGGCGATACATACGAGTATCATTAGCCACATGGCTAATATATAACAAGACTATTTTTTTGCATAACTAATTTCAAATCAAGTTTTTGTTACCAAAAGCGTTATTATTAAATCTAATGAAAAAAGTTTTTAATGTTGAACAAAAAATTAAACATTTCTACGAACTTACTCCTTATTTTTATTATTCATAAAAATTTGAACCAAAGAAAAATCGATTCTGAATTTATTATGAGATGTACAATTGCAAGAACATCGTCTATAAGTGCGGAAAACAATCTTTTTGCGTGGAGATGAATTTCGATGAGGATTTAATTGGCACGAAGCGGACAGAGAGGAAGAAAGAATAGAAAATAAAGTCCAAAGAAGTAGAAGAAAGAGACGATGCAGCAACCGCCGCCGCCGAAGAGCAATTAAAAGCAATTCCTCTTGGCTGTATATCACTTTTACGTGCACTACGGCCACGGGTCCTCATTAAGATCGACCTTCGACTCCGACCAGCAACAACAGGATCCTATTGCTCATGTTGTTTTCTCGAAATATGATCCGTCGGAGAGACTATACGGAAGACAAATTTCGTATGCGGGTAATGAGAAGAGTATTTCGCGACATGACGTCTTTAATGCGTAGCGAATTTTAATGTGCAGTCTACGGGTTTGCGAAATTTCTTCGGCAATAACAGAAATGGCGTGCAAAAGCGACAGTGTAACGATCATTATAAATATATCGTAAAATCGTGAAAAATTAAGAATTTGCTTTTAAATACTCTATTTAGTCTATTTAGAGAAAGTGTATCTCAATAATAAAATTTAATTTTCGATATTGATAAGATTAACGGGGAAAATATATTGATTGAATCTCCCGTGTATCGCAAATATATAATCAATCATATGTAAATTATTTACATAATATTTTTCTCGTGTAGGTAGTATAATTTATAAATATTTACTTGAATATTATATATATTTACTTTTGCTATCTTTTTCAAATTAAAATCTTATAATCAATCATAAAATTTACTTTAATATAAATATGAACTATTAGATTGTGAATAACTTATTCATTGAGCGTAATAGCTATTCACGTTTAGCTGACCGACTTATCATTTCTACTGGACAGTGTTATTTTCCTAGAAACGGATCGATCGATCAAACATGAACTAAGAAAGTCATTACGATATATATAAGCATCACCGTTATTTTTTTTTCTGCACATCGCATTATTGGGAAACAATGTCCCATTTTAATTTCATTAATTTTCTTAAAAAATAATTATGCATAAAAAAATTAAGTAAGATTAGTCTACTAAAAATAAAAAATAAATATTTAAAAATATAATTAAAAAATGAATGTTCATTTGCGATAACTATTTAAAAAAAAAATTAATGTTTCAATGATATATTATGGAAATAATATTTCGCGCACCAACTTTATCTACGATATATCCAGATGCTCACCTTACCGATAAGCATTATAACTTATTGTAAGCGAGTAAACGATTTATGTCGGCCTAACAAAAGTTGCGTAGAGTCAAGATTTCCTAATAATATCAGGAGAGATATTTCTACGCGCTGGTAGAAACTACACGGGGGAATCTTGCACCGGTCTAATAGACGACGCATGAATAAATTTGCATTGAATTTTACGCGCGCATAAACGAAGCAAGAGACAGCAGAAGAGGAAGAGGAAGAGGTGATATGAAGAAGTTCGCGCGGGTACGCAAATGCGCGTGTGGAGCATCTATGTATTTAAATTGTAGATGATCTCCGCAAAACTCTTCCCTCTGAAACGACGGGGTGGCGAACGGAAATAGGGAAGACGAAGAAGAGAGAAATGTGGGGGTCCGAAGAAGCAACACGTGCCTTCAGGGGGGTCGGTTTCTATTCTTTCGTTTTCTTCCTTTCATCCTTTCTGACCGGTCGATGGGACGTCGATCACGCGCGTTGTTTCGTTATTGTTCGCGGGAGAGACACAGAAGGCAGAGACACGAAAAAAAGAAACGTCGGTTGGAAGTCAGGAGCGTGTGAAAGATGGAAAGAAAATTTCGAAGGCAAGAGGTTTCACCGCGGCCGTATGAATTCGCGTGCGAACGCCTGGATGTCCTGCGCGATTTTGTGTTAACGTTCGCGTGAGGTGCGTGTCTTTTACGCCGTATGAGGCTTTTCAAATTCCAATTAACTCTCGGCATAGCGGCATCGTTAATTTTTTTGAGAGAAATTTATGGTTGCGATTAACACTTTATTGTAAAATCACCGATTTTCGTCACATTTAAAGATAATGCTAGCTCATTTTAACTCTTCGCATCTCGGAAACTTTTTTAAGATATATTGTGATGCTCGATATGATATAATTATATGTATATTTTTTCTTAATTAAATCTGTGTATGTATCCACTTAATTTTTGTTAGTTGTAACGAACTATGTAAAATTGTTCCCCAACTTTTGAAAAAATTAACTTTCTATAGCTCATTCAATTGCTTACCATTTGTACATTTCGAATTTTCCTTAAATTTGTATACTTCTAGTAAAAAAAGTTATTAAAAACATAATTTTAGAAGTGTGCACACGAAAATTCGAAATGTGCATACATGTGTAAAGGATAAATAATTGAATGAGCTATAGAAAGTTAACTTTTTCAAAAGTTGGGGGACCTACTTCACACGGATAATTTTTGCTCCAACATGTAATAATGAAATGTCTATATTTTGAGAAATCTCAAAAATTTGTAAGAATTTGGAAACCGTTGATATATTTAAAAAACCCCAAAACTATTAGATAATTAATAATCTTTCTTAATGATTGAAATAATTTATTTTAACACAAAAATATTTTGAATGATATGGATCAATTTAAATTTTTTTAAATCCAACACACGTAAGTGTAATCAATTTCTATTAATTGAAATTTATTGTGATATGTAAAAACAATTTTTCGTCAATTCGTATCAAACTCGTTATAAGTTTGATTAAAAATACTTGATATAGAATAAATCGTTTTTTGCGGTTCAGGTTTATTGTTTTACACAATAAAAATAATATATGCATTGCAAGAGAAAAAAATTCTGTTTGTTATTACGGTAATACAAACAGAAATAGGCAATTACAATTTAACAAAATAAAAAGTGGTAAGATTAGTGGTAAATCAGATTTCAAAAACTTGAAGCAGTCCAACTATTCTCACGATTTCAATGAGATGAATTCAAGAGTTGACATATTGTTCTTATTTCGCCGTAATTTTGTGGGCGGTTTTGTGTATGCGTGAAGAATTCATTAATTTTTCGAGGTGGATATAGACTGTATGTGAAAAGAAGGAGCTAGGTGAAGAAAAGGAGCTCGTTTTCTTGTGCACCTTTCTCAATTCTGACATCGTATCCCGACATATTTAATGTAGGTATCGAGGACCCTTAATTGACTCGTCGTTGCGGTTTTGCTGTTGGAACACAAAGTATCAAGATGAAACGAGCTACAACAAGTCGGTTTGTCGGCTAACGCGCGTGGCTTTGACGCGGCCTGCGGATTCGCGCGCATATAAAGTTCCAGGTAGACCGAAATGAGGCAGAGAAGAGAGATGAGCGAAAAAACTAAAAAAAATAAAAAAAAAAGAATCGCGAGGAGCAAAAAAACCTTTCGTGGCGATTGATCTTGCCGAAAGCCTGTTGGTTGGCTTGCTCCAAGCCTCCTAATCTCCTTACCCGCTAACATCAGGGATATACTCAGGGATATCTTAACTGTACGGGCGAAATAAACTGCGATTCAAATGGGTCACTCTCTTCCTCTTTACAGATATATTATTAAATAATTTTTCACTATATATTTATTAAATAACTTTTCTGTTCGTACTATCTTTAAAATAATCTTATCTTAAAATAAAAAAACCTTTCGACCTTTATTAAATCTTTTTCAATGTTTAAAGTGAATTCATATATATGATAATTCAAATATTGCTTAGTTTATTGTTCACATTATAAGATTTGATAACCCAATAACATCGTTATTATTGGACAGAAAAAAAATTACTTATTACAGTTTGACAATTATTTTGTATAAAAATCTCAGAAGTAATTTATGACCCACATATCAACGACAAGATAATATTGATCTCGCATATCACATATATCTGTTGGCCTTTACGTTATTGACGACGGTTCATCTAAAACAGCGTATATTGGAAGGTTTAATTATAAATTAATAGACTGTTGAACGAATTGAAGTTCTTTACATTATTAATCAGTTATGTTTCATACTTTATTTAATGGCCAATCATCTTATTACACATTTATTATGTATACTATATTTCAATTACCATGTATATGAATTTGTTTTAAGTATTGTAAAGGACATAATAAAGGTCGAAATAGTTTGTTTATTACATAACAAGATTATTTTGAAGCACCTAGTTTGACTCATAGCCCCTCTTTTGTACCAATTTAGTTGTGATTCTAATTGAGCCAAGTATTATTAAATTAATTCTCATTTTATTTTTCTCGGACCTACGTAAGATTTGAGTGTAAAATTAGATTAATTTGGATTAAAAACAAAATTGATTCAAAATTTTTATCCAAAATGTTTGAAAATAAAATTAGATTTATTACTTAATTTGATTAAATACTTTTCTATTAAATTTTATTTATACCATTTGTTTTATGTATAGAGTGCTGGAACGTCTCAAGATGCATAGTTCCGTTTGCACGGTCCTGACCGGAGTCGAACAAGAGTTCGATGAAGCTCGAGGAAGAAGCCACCTCTAGCCCGGTTTCGCGATCCCGTCAGTAATTACTACCGCGCTGGAAACTCTAAACAAGGCATCGGGACGAGCATGCAGTGGATCGATCGGTGGTTTCGGGTTTCTACCTCGCAACATGCAGCGTATAACACACGTTGGATCCTGCACTCCGATGAAAAACTCAACGAAGTTTCGTTTTGTTTCGTCCTGACTATCTCCCATGGGGAATAAGCTTGAGAATAAGAATACTTATATTTCGACGGGATCAGTGTGAGACGATCGCGATTGGCACCACCGCGCAAAATGCACCGCAATATCTCGTTTACGCAGAAATAAAATCGGCACGCGAAACGACACGCGATGCATTGTGTGTTGCGTGCGATGAATTGCACGCAAGAAATGCGTAATGACGATGTACTGCAAGCACTCAGGTTACGGTATATTTATAAAAATCTCCCGCGTAAGAGTCAATCCCTGTTTTCGAAAAATATTTAATTTCATTAATAGAAAGGGTTTACATGAAAATTCACTACTATTTTATAAGCTCCAAAAAATCACCTATTCTTCTCGGTATAGTAAAATTAAGCGAGGTAATAGATACGCATTTTGGTCGCTGAATGGGAAAGGTAAAGCGCAGGTTAATTATGGAATGTTGGCTTTGTATATCTCTTTTCACGTTTATTATTAATGCATGGAATGGCTGGACTGTGTGACAGCTAGTATATTCAAAAACAACCAGTAATATATAGTAGTATATTGTAATTAACAAAATATATGTAGAGCATACTTAGGCATTTTTTCGACGCAAACTTAACGTTGGAATTATTTAAAGATTTACGATAAAATCGCTATCTGTAAATGTATATTTAACATCATAATAACGATTATAGATATCTGTTGTCAGTTGTCATATACTAAAATATCTATTAAATTAAACATTTAATATTTGAATTTTATAATTAATAATATATGGTTTAATATTTTGATTTAATACTCTGATATATAATACTTTAATATTATCCTTTTTGAACAAATGGAGTTATGAATTACGTAAATGGGATTAGGACGAAACTTTATCTCTTGTTTAGCGTTTATTTTATAAATTCAAAATGACAGTTAATTAAATTAAAACTGTCTAATAAATGAATTTAAAATAAAATTTCTTGTAATAATAATTTAAATTTAAAATAATGTCTTGTAATAAATAGGTATGAATAAATAGGTATGAAGTACCTCTATATACATATTACACAATACAAGTTATATTAATTGAAAAAATAACAATATGAAATCACACACCCATTTCTTTTACAAAATAACTCATTTCAGTGTAGATTTTTAAATATGTAAAAGTTCAAATATCGAGTCAATTCGGAAAATGATATAAGTATACATACAGTTATATATTAACTGGAAAAATAATGTGAAATTAAACACACATTCCTTTAGTAAAATAATTTATTTCGGTGTAGAGTTTCAAATATAAAAATAAAAGTTTAAATATCGAGTCAATTTAAAGAATATGTCACCGAAAATCATCTCAGATATCAAATTTTATTTCAGATATAAAATTCTATCATAGAATGAGATTCCCCACTCTCTCTCTCTCTCTCTCTCTCTCTCTCTCTCTCTCTCTCTCTCCCTCTCTCTTTCTTTCATGCATTTCCTGTATGTATAACATTACGGACGTTTGTATCAATTATCGTCGATCGCTGCCAGAATCGTGACTACGGATATACGTAGTTTCCGGCACGTATACGATTCTCGTTGGAATAAATTGAGAGTGTGCGCGAAGTCGCAAGCATGCGCGCCCCATCATCTAAACTTTTTCGCACGTGCCGGATAGACACCCGATATGCAGATTATGGGAAGCCCCGTGTCTCCTTGCCAACGGAAGGCGTAAAACTCGCGGTCTCGTATTCCGTATTCTATGCAGGTAGTGTCTTGTGAAAAGCTCATGCAACTCGGAGCGATTAAAAATTCGTTCGATATGACGCAAGCGAGCACATCCTCGAGTCACGGCGAGCATAAGGCGTCGTAATTTCTATGCAACTGCATTCTACTTCTCCCCGTAAGATCAAGCGATGCGATATGGATCTATTTTTAGTGCGCTCCTTTTATTCGAGAGAGAGAGAGAGAGAGACCGGTTTTACATATTGTAAATATGTAAAGTCTATTTCCTAAATTCATGGAGGTATCAAAAACAGAAGTATTTATAGATTTCTCTCTTCAAAAAACGAGAACATCGTGGTCGTGCTGCAACGTTAACCCGTTACTTGACATTCCCGTCAAGGGATTATAAAATTTTAAACATCAGTTATTTTCAGATCGTGTCGTTATATATAAATTCGAACTTCTTATTCGCATTATGTACGCTACGCGAGGATGGCCTGTTTCTTTAGCTCAGCAATTCGGCGTAGAGTTACCCTGTGCTTGCATATACATCGCATCCTGTCTATGTAAGCCTGAAGCGATAATGTAGTACGATATAAGGTGTTGTATCGCAACGTCACGCGTTCGAACGCTCAAAGTCAGGTACGTCGTTACGGTTCGCTGAATTGGATTCCGAGCGACGGGAGTATCAGCGTAATGGCAGTGTATACATACTATTTTTGAAGCTCCTCCGCGAAAAAAAAAACGGAGCTATACGCATCTTTGAAAGGATACATTTTACATCACATTTCATTATTCTCGATGGAGTTTGAAATTTTCATAATGGAAGAAGTAAATAAAGCATGTACCGAAAGTGTTGTAAATAAGTTCCATTATACTGAGAAAAATTACTCATTTGACTAAATTAATTTAGTTCGCTTTATTTCTTTCGTCGGAGAATGTATGTAGTTAAGTCAAATATAATATGTTTCACTTAAATACCTACATTCTTTATCAAAAGAAACCAAGACGAATTAAATTAATTTAGTTCGCTTTATTTCTTTCGTCGGAGAATGTATGTAGTTAAGTCAAATATAATATGTTTCACTTAAATACCTACATTCTTTATCAAAAGAAACCAAGACGAATTAAATTAATTTAGTTAACTGAACAATTTCTTTTCTCGATAAGTTTCGAATAAACCATATATCGCTCATTTGTTACAACAACGACATAACTAAAAAATTGTCATTTTGGAATTGCTAATAAAAAAAGAACAGAAACAGAGGAAAAAGAAACAATATACTCTTTTTTTTATTCCTTTACAAGCAATTATTTAAAAAATTATTAAAAAAAAATTTTAGTGATTCAAAACATTTAAATTCTTTTTCTAAAAAATTTTGTTATCTCATCTTGTTTCAAAGTTCTCCGCACGATATTAAAACGCGAAGTCATCTTCCAAATATTTGTATAAAAAAAAAATCCTGCATCTTATAATTAATTTCTAAATTTTTAAAGAAATCAATTTTAATTACTTCAGTAAGGATACTTATGGAGATGTTTATAATCCCAGGTCTCAAATTTAATCAGAATTTTATCGAAAAAAACTGATCAAAATTACTCTACAATTTTCAGAAAAAAAATTCATCCAATATCGAAGAAAAATTGAAATCATTGAATTTGTTAAGAAAATTTATCATTATTTAGTTAATTTATGACTTAGACTTAACCTCACTTAATTTAGTAATAATATAAAAATTGTATTTTTTCTAGTTGTAATTAATCACCAAATTATTGGTTTTGTGCAGGTGGAAATTTCAAAGTCATTCACTATACAATTATCAGTTCACTACGATTAACTATAAACAGAAAAATATAATTTTTACATTATTATCAGGTTAAGCCTAATCACAAGTTAACCAGCAAATGAAAAATCGGGCCTAAGAGTATAAATCATCACACAATCACCCACGAACGATCACAACTCACGACACCGACAACCACGTAACGTTTTGTTGTTACGCGGCTATACGAGTGTGTCAAGGCTGATTCGGCAATCGAATCGCCGATAGGCCCGTGCGTACATATCACCGTCTCCATATTTCCACTTGTATGTATAGCATCTTTGGAATCCCTTTAAACGCTTAACAAGATCCGTTTGTTCGCATTATTGTGAATCATGTTGCGCTCAGGGATGCGATATACACATACGAGGTATAAGGATCATAGATTTCATTTGACCTATAAAAGTGAATATTTTTGACAATATCCTTATTGCTCAGAAGATTCTATGAAGGCTTATGTTTAGTGTACATTTTCTCAATTTCTCAACTAAACTTGAGTTGCCTTATCTCATATATTATCTTTCTTTGATTAATATATTTTCTTATATATTATTATCTTTATATATATATTATCTTTCTTATATATATATATATCTTATATATATTATCTTTCTTATCACATTTATTCATGTCCAACAACAATACATAGCATTAATTGAAAAAAATTTTAATACAAAAAATTATTTTGTACTGTTTCGTATATAAATTATGTATTCCGTGTTGTTTTATTCCGAGCTATGAAACAAATGTATCACCCATTCGTATATATATGTGCACAGAATTATGGAGTGTACAAGGCGATCCGGAACTAGCGGGTGATCGATTGTTATGTGGCATTGTAGAACGATCGACAAGATCGATATTATGCGTATCCGGATGTATTTTAATTATAACGCGCGAATTTACTTTTCAGAGGTTTGCTCGATCTTACAGTATTCAATATTTATTTAAATAAATGTTATATGAAAAATATGAATAAATTAATAATTTACATTAGCAGATCTTATTTTCAAAAAATGTAAACAATTCACCAATTTTATTTATTAATCATTTAAACATGGATATATTTGAAATTATGAGAAAAATATAAATCGCTTAGTTAGAAAAATACATATACAATATACAAATTTGTTCAACGGACAATTGAAATTTAATAAGACTTAGCAAATCAGATTTTACGTCTAATTGTAAGAATAAAAATCTTTCAAATTAAAATCACTTTATTGATATTTAATAATGTTTGCTTTGAGTCTCTACTATCCAATTCTTTAATATCAAAAATCAGGTATTAAAGTCAGAAGAAATTATAGCTGTATATAAATGTGTTTATATGTTTTTAACATTTTCATTTTTACTCAAAATAATGCGAGCTGAAAATATTTCATGAATCGGATTTTTTAAATTTTTCAAAGCCATTCTCGACTGTTTGCTACTGTTTTGTTCGCGCTTTGCTCGAGTTTTCTACTCGTCACAACATCGAATCTTGTATCGTTCGTTATTTATTACAGCTCATTGGAAAAATGAAAAATGTCTCCATCTCCATGGATCTCCATGGATAAATTTCGAAGAAATAAAACTTTAACAAATTACAGTCTGTTCAATACTAAATTATATAAAAATCTCTGTTCGAAATGCGATCAAATAAATCTTTGCAGTACATTATATTAGTTTTTATAATAAATATTTTAATTTTAAACATGATGTAATTCTCACATTATAGAGATTTATATATCGGACTTTATAATATTATAGAGTAACATAAATAATATCTTTTTTATTTTAAGAATGTTACAAAGTACTTAAAGAGTTTAATAAATTTAAATATTTTATTATAATATATACTTTTATTATAATATAAATATTATTTTATTATAATAATATAGTTTTTCTAAAATTCTGTGAAAAGGATAAATTTTCTCCGGATAATAAAATATAAAAATCTTATTTTTATTAATTTATATCATTCTGTTATCCATGTGTATAAATATATGTATATAAGAGATGTGCAGTACGAACAAATCAGAAATTCGATTATGACTATCAAAAAATTATCTTTATCTCTTTCTTCTTCAAACCCGAAAAGAAGACTCGTGTCGTCGACCTAACAAAAGTTCCGCGTACGCGAGAGATAAGAAAGAAAAAGGATCGCAGCAACGTCTAAACTTCAAATAAATAACAAGCTCCTTTTGTTCATCGTCTCCGTTTGGCTATCTCAGACAAAATTCGTCGTGTAAAATGAAACTCTCATCACCGTTGGTGCGACGTGCACGAGCAAGATAAATGGAGACAAAGAAGCTTATATAGCGATCGTGTTAAACGTTCTGCAGTATCGTCGCAGATTTTGTGCAAATGCAAACACGAATCTCGCTGTACGTGATTCCTTTGCCAAAAGATACTCACAAGGAAAGAGACGTAACTGTCCCCCTCCGATTTTAATGAGCTTTTAATATGTTATTCTCCAGACAAAAATAAGCGACACGTATTTTTTTATATGTGCCCATACACACTTTTATGTTAGGAGGTGAAGCACCCCTTAGAAGAAAATCGGTTTTTCTCTTTCGAAACGAATATCGCCAGAACTGTAAGAGATAGAAAAAAATTTTCATAATGAAAATTGAATGGCTTTAAGAGTACTTTAAAACTATAAAAAAATTTTTTTAAATTATTTATTTGTAACACAATTATTTATTTATAATCTTACACAGTTCTGGCGATATTCGTTTCAAAAGAGAAAAACCGATTTTCTTCTAAAGAGTGTTTCACCCCCTAAAAGTGCGTATGGTCACGTATAAAAAAATACGTGTCGCTTATTTTCGTTTGGAGAATAACATATTAAAAGCTCATTAAAATCGGAGGGGGACAGTTGCATCCCTTTTCTTGTCAGTCAGAAGATACGTAAGTCATCCGTATGACTCAGATATTAATTCGTCCGTGGACGGAACTGTAAAAACCGTACGGTTTTAAATGTGATGTGAAAACAATATTATCGCGCGTGCGCGCACATAAGTGTTTTAACACACTTATCCTGCATCCTGCTGATATCACCGAGCTCGATACGAAGTTCAGTTCGATAAACAATGGCATTACTTTTTTTTACGGACTTCGTATGTACAGTCGATACCATTTGCTACGTAAGATAACGTTGCTTTATGAGCGTAATAAAAAGATTACAAGCCTATAAGAGCGAGATGCAGGGTTGTTACGTTTTTGCTATATTAATATCATTGTTATTATCAGCTGCAACAATTTAATAAATTAACAAAAATATTATCATACGCAAATATTTATTGTTTCGGCATAAGTACAATCCTAAAATTCTTTTTTTTTTTTAATAGTGTATAATGGAGCTTTTCTCTCTCTCTCTCTCCCTCTCTCTCTCTCTTTCTTTAATCTAAAAAAGTTAAATTCTTTTTATTGTAAATACCTTTTAAATTGTCAGAATGTTCACTGAAATTTTATTTAAAAATTCCTGAGAATTTCTCTCTCCAGATATTTTGTTAAAGATTCTAGGTAAGATTAAAGAATTTTTTAATACAACTTTGAAATAAATTGACGTGCAAGCAACGCAAACAAACGATGTATTAGAAATTAGTAGAAGATATTGATCCCACAAAACTATTAGCGAATTCTATTGGACTCAGTGTGCACCAGTGTGCACCAGCTGGTGCACATTAAAGCTGTCGTACACAAGTTAACGTAAAGATATGTTTACAAATAAACATAAAGACTGATTAAATCGTGAAATATTCAATACTTTTTATTGTGCTGTTAGGTAAAATATGTATTTTATAAATCGAAATATTTGCATTTCACTTTTACACTTAAATTAAATTAGTGTACAACGGCTTTAATATGCACCAGTACGCACTAGGGCGTCCAATCGAATTCTATCCATATATCTATAGCCATATATCTATCACTTTCCACTCCACAATTGGAGCCGTGAAATCTATAGTGCAGGGAAGGCGAAACACATATGAGAATATATACGTGAATGCCATACTTATTGCCAACTGATTATCAACATTTTGTATTATCAAGAAAAAATGATAAAAAAAAGAATGTTTTCAGAAAGAAATGAAATTTAAATTTAAAAGTAAAATTCCAAAAATTAAGTATCGATAAAATTTTGTAAAAATCTGTGATTTTTTAGTATAAAATTTTCTAAAAAGGTTTTTTTTCCACAGTACATCTTGATTATAGATAATAAAAAAAGCTTTTCACGCAATTAAATAATAAAAAAGAATCATATTAATTACTTAAATTTAATTCGAAATAAACAAATTTTGAAATATATTTTTTCAAAATACACAAACTAAGATTTTTAACTACTATTATATTACAAGATATTTTTTTGTAATATTATTGAAAATTTTAACAAATTTTAAAATCAAAATTTGTTAAAAATGAGTGGCAGATAGTTCTACAATATATACGTATCATGTATATCTATAAATTGATTTTGTTGCATGGACTATCCGTGAAGTGATGTAACTACAAACAGATATTAATCAGAATATACACCAGAACATAAAATCTGTGATCAGTTTACAGAAACTCAAATAGATAGCTTTAGTTTGTACCATTTACTAATTTAACAAAGTTTCGCTTTATGGATTTCTGCATTGTACATGCTATTAATTGACCTGATCTAATGACGATATCACTTACATATACAATTTTCACGACCATATTAATCGCAAATTTGAATTAACTAACTTAAAAAAAGTTATTTTAAAATAATCCTAAATGAAGACTGCTAGAATTTCATTTCGTTATCCCGAATAATAAAAATATATATATAGTCTCAACATCAGAGTAAGAAACATATTTATAAACTCTTACACTAAAATTAATTTGATAAATTACATTTCTTAATTAAACTATATATAGGTATATCTAAAGATTATATAAAAGAAAAGAAAAAAGTACTAAACAATGATATAATATTATAATATTGATAGATAATATAATATCGAAGAATTACTAACTTTAGAATAACTTTTAATTTATTGGTAAATTATTGACTTTAAAAACGTAGATTGAACTAATACCGAACTTATTATTTAGTTATATACAAATAAATAAATTGCTCGTATCAATACTGACTATTGCAAGAATTCCAAATTAATTTTCATTATTAACTACATTTTAACCGCGCACGTGCAGATTTTTTCTTAACTAAAACAAATGGTAAAAGTTCAAAAATTAAACGTGGCAAAGAGAAAATGGAACGCGATCTCTCTCGTGTACCTAATCTCGCTAGTGAATGTATCAGTGATTAGTATTAGTTTTTTTGTGATTAATTATAGAGTTTTCTCAGGTCCTGAAACTCGATGGAAAATCTTTCTCGATCTCCATGGAGTTACAATGGCCAACTGATCCTAATTGAAACGCCTTAATTACATCTTTCATCGGTGTGCACACGAGCGCGAAAGACAAAAGCAAAGAAGCTGTCGTCGCGACTTCTATATAGGAAGTTACATTTTCTCGAAACGAGAAAAGAAAGTTACCACTATAGCAATTATAATCTCGCAATCGATCCCACAATAGTCTGTCGATTCCCGCGTTAATTAGGGACGACTACTTAATTGGGTGTTACCGTCTCCTATTCGTTACAGAGATACCGTGTCAAGAGAAAACTAACATATTCCCATGTGAAATACGAGAAATAAAAACTCTATGTAGCCGAGAAATATATATGTACAATCATAAATTAATTCTTATTCAAATAACATAAACTATTTAGAATAGCACTTCAATTTATCTTAATTATCTTCCCCCCTCTCTCTCTCTTTGTAATAAAAACCGAATACAACTTATTAAACTCTATGACAACACGGAAAAAAAATGTTTCTGGTTTACAGTTAATTCCGATTAGCTGAAATTGCATTAGCTACTGTAGCTATGAATTTGCTAATACATACAAAAGATTTGCTGCTGTAGCTGATATAAGGACGTGATAGCAAAATATGCATGTCTGTTACAGATCGATTTATTTAGCAATATAAAATTAGTTGTCACAGTTATCGGATATGTCTGTGTAAAAGAAAATTGTTTCTACCACAGTTAAATATGGTTTGCTGTACTTGCTACCAAATTGTCTGTTACACAGAAAACGTTTGCTGCAATGATTAATACATCGATATAATAGCAAAATGCTTGTCTGTTATAATAATAATATTTAGGCCTCACAGTTAATGGAAATTAGACTTTGCAGATACGACGTTAAGTGTCCATATAATGTTACTGAATTTAGCTGGCATACCTAATTTTTAGCTGTGGCAGCTAATCTTTTTTTTCCGTGAATTTAAATTATATAAATTACCTTCAAAAGAGATCTTATCATACAAAAACAAATTTATAAAAGAAGTACAGATGTTTTTATGTAGCCTTACGTAGAGAAAGATAATGAAGAATGTTGCACTTGGAAAGTAGGTTGCTTGGATAAGTGTATCAATTCTAATATTAATTAACATTATCATGTACATGCATTCTGCATTTTTGTATATATATATCTCATCGGACGTATCCTTTTCCAATAATCATAATAGACAAAATTAATATTAATTTAACAGCGATCAGTATTATATGTTTCGCTCATTTTAGTAAACCTGATCTACATTGCATATGAAATCATATTGTTGTTAATATGTAAATTTGTAAATTTATTTGATTAATTGTTGTAATGTATTAATATTAGGCATGTTCAATTCAAATACCTAGCATAATTGTGTTACTAAATAATATAATATAGTGCTTTACATTAAAGTAACACACAAATATATTAGCATCAAATGTATAACAAACATTTTTAAACGAACAATGATATGTCTTTGTCATCTCATAAACACTCGAGAAAATGACCGTAAAGCATAAAGCGAATAGAATTTTCCCCTATCATAAAATAAAGTATAAACGCATTGGTCTGTACATGATAATGTCAAAGAATGCTGGGCTTGTATGAAAAACAACTATTAATCTAATCAACAGTGAATCAAGGTTATTTAAAATTTTTTGTTTTTAAAAAAGGGTTGTTTGAGTTGCCATGTGTATGTCCCGAGTACGATCTCAGAGAGATCGCTCAAAATTTCTACTTTATTCCGCGTTAATATACCGAGAAAAGAATGTACTAAAACTTTCACAAATATATTTGTTTGAACAGTAGTAACTTAACATTTACTTATGATAAATAAATATTTATTAAATAAAAAGAATGATAGTTAAATTAAATTAATGGTTCTCGTACTAATTAAATAAATATACGTTTGCATTTAGTAGAGGAAGGTCACCGATACTGACATAGCTCTCCTAAAGCGACATCCCCTTATTTCTTAGAAACTAACCTCTGCACCTTATTAATACAAACGTGATCTGTTTAGCTAATTAAAGAAGTACAAACTCATAATTCATATATTTGTGGCTTATTTCTATATCATATCAGCTAAAAACAAATTCTATGAATTCGAGAAGAAAATTCTTACAGTGGTTTTTTGCAAATTGCGTAATTAAAATAATAGTGACTGTATTATTGATAATATTATGTCATTTTAAATGTTTATAGTTTTATAAATTAGTTTTCTTTACAGAATAGGATATATCTTTATTTATAGAATAGGAATGTTGGCATTATTGTCAGTTTTGGAATCCATTTTGTCAAACGCTCATTTTTGCACAATTTACGAAAAACTTAATTATTGCAAAATTGCAAACAGTATTATAAAAACTACTTATACTATCTGTGATAGAAGACACTTTTTAGTTTGTATTTATGTTTTCGAAGTTGTATTTGTACCTTTTGTTTAAGAAATACTATCTAAAAACAAAGTGGTATGTCGGTATCGGTGACCTTCCTCTAAATATTCGGCTAGTACTATTCAAACAAGTATTTATTACAATTTAGTACATTTTTCTCTGAGCGTAATAACGTATTAAATAGGATTCAATATTAACAATATCAATAACGTGTTCTTCGTCGAAATAAGCACACACTTTTCATGAAAAACGTTGAGTACGGAAGTGATGACGCGTTTCACGACGTTAACTTTATTATCTCGGGAAACGAACTACAATACAATTGCGATGGAAAGTTCCGTGAAAAGAGATTCCATCGTGCACGAGTGGAAATAGAAACCGCAGGAGCTTCTTCGCGGCGCGAAGATTAAGAAGATTCGTCGTTTTTTTCGAGACCGCCTTTTCAGCTTTACTCATTAATCGTTGCGACTCCCCTGTCATTCTTACTCAACATTTTTCTTACTTTCTAATTCTCGCTGATGAATCGATTTTGCATTCAAATCGATCATTAAAACATCACTTTCCAATTTACAAAATCACTATTATTGTCCGCTAATTGTAGCGTTCCTTGACTTTATGACATTTATCCTAATAAAAAAAATATTAATTTGTTTAGAAAGGAAGAGCTAAAAAGAGAAATGTAGCCACTTCCTACATAAATAACATGATTATAATAATAATAATAATACGGAAACCTACTCACGTAGGTTTTAAAAGCGATATATATATATATATTTAAATATGCAACTATACCTACACTGAAAAAAATGCATGTAATTTTATATGGAAATTACATGTCCATGACTGGAAAATTGTCTAAATATGATTGGAAATTTACAATTTCCAGTAAACTTCCAAGCATATTTATGTAAT
>NW_017256500.1:2786888-2810236 GCF_001594055.1 Mycetomoellerius zeteki
ACTTTGTTTTTAGACAATATTTCTTAAACAAAAGGTAAAAATGCAACTTCAAAAACATAAATACAAACTAAAAAGTGTCTTCTATCAGATAGTATAAGCAGTTTTTATAATACTATTTGCAATTTTGCAATAATTAAGTTTTTCGTAAGTTATGCAAAAATGAGCGTTTGACAAAATGGGCTCCAAAACATAGTAGGTAATAATGCCAACATTCTTATTCTATAAATAAAGATATATTCTATTCTGTAAGAAAAACTAATTCATGAAACTATAAACATTTAAAATAACATAATATTATCAATAATACAGTCGTTATATTATTTTAATTAAGCAATTTTGCAAAAGACCACTGTAAAAATTTTCTTCTCGAATTCATAGAATTTGTTTTTAGCTGATATGATATAGAAATAAGCCACAAATATATGAATTATGAGTTTGTACTTCTATAATTAGCTAAACAGATCACGTTTTTATTAGTATTAATAAAGTGCAAAAGTTAGTTTTTAAGAAATAAGGGGATGTCGCTTTAGGAGACCTATGTCAGTATCGGTGACCTTCCTCTATATATAAAAAAGTTGCATATTTTATGTACCAAATACGAAAATGTTATATAAATAACGTATTATCAAAAGTAATATTTTACATTACAATCGATTATGTAAACTATAATATTAAATGTCCAATGAAATAATTTTCATTAAGGGGATCCTAAAGCCGTCTGTATTACCGACTAAATCGTAATTTTTGTATAACAAATACTTTTTTCCTCTTTCACAGATTCGAAAATCCTTTTCCAAACAAAAATTACGATTTAGTCGGTAATACAGACGACTTTAGGATCCCCTTAAATGTATAGTATTATATAATTATATAATATATAATCAAAACTGTATTTGACGCAATAAAAACATTTATCTTTCGTTATTTATTTTTTATATATCTAAAATTTAACGTTACGACAATATATACCTATATAATATATATATAACTATATATATATTGGATTTCTGTCTAAAACATTAAAAAAATAAAAACGAAATCTCCATAAAACCATGATGGGCATTGAAATTTTTTTCAAATAACCAGTTCAATTGTGTAAAAGCATCGCTCAGAGTGCATCAAAACTGAGCATCGCTCAGAGTGCATTAAAACAGTCAACTGCATCAAAACGAAGCATTATACAAATACTGCGAAGAAAATAATAATAACAGTGAATTGTTTAATTTCACCCAAATATAGATTTTCGATCTGATACAAACCACACGGCTTTTACGGTATTGACCACAAAATATCGGTAGCCTATCGGGCCGCGCTTGGGAAAATCCGTCTCGTTTCTCGCGCTGGAAAATATTTATAAAAAATACAGACAGAATTTAACTCAACGAAGGAGGAAGCCAGGGTTGCCTTTCAAATTAGCATTTCAATTTGCCGCGCAGATGTCCCGCGTGTTGTAGCCGCGAGTCAAACGATCGAGCCGAGCCGTGTTGAAACTAAAGTCGTCATCCGTCACCTGACATTTTCGATGCAAAGCCACAGACAGCGGAGCGGGGAAGCGTAACATTTACGTATATATGTATATACACATACATACTGCTAGCCCGCAGCGGCGTTTGTCATATCGTATCCGTACTTCACGCTCTAGCAATTCTCGATCGCTACTTTTTAGCCCAATTGTATCCGACGAATCTCATCGAGAACCAGAATCAAAGTGGCGACGGATGGAAATGAGAGAATTTGCACCGAAAGGTAAATTATTGGCTAAAAGTTATATAATATTATCCAAATATTGCCTAAATACAGAATGAAAACAAATATATTGTACACGGAAAGAATAATTTTACTGAAGTATCTAAAAATTTAGTTACAGACTGGAAAATAATTTTGTTCTTCAAAATAATTGTTGAATGCTCTGGTTGTACTATAAGTTTTTATCCCCTCCCTATTGTATAACAATTCTTTAATGATGCACATAAATTTTGATGCTACTTTTTATTTAAATTACATATTTTTATTAAATATTATTATATGTAATTATTTTTTACATTTTATTGTTAATAAAATTATAATGTTATTATGTAATTATTACTATGGAAAATAATAAAAATTTCAAATGTATTTACGTCATATTAGACAAATGAATATTATCAAGAAAAGTATCCATATTACCATCTAAATATTTGAAAAGTATTACATTAATAACTCAATAATTCTATCGTTAATTCTTATTAATATTCTAATATTTACAACAAAATTATTAGTGAATTCAATTTTCGATCTTTATAAGTACAGAAAATGTATCTTACGCTATCGTATTTTCGTTTTAATGAGTACATATAGAGAAATGATTGTTTAGTATTTGCAACATTGAAAGCTGAACTCCAAATTTACACAGACTTGATCCGCATTGAATTTCGCTGACGTAGCGTTAAATAATAGCCTTGGTATATTGCAAGGTTATATTTGGTATGGTATTATGTTTATTAATAACAACATTGTAGGTATATCATCAAAAGGTGCATTTGTATGCAATTTCAACGTGACACATAATTAAATAAAAAAGAATATTTTGTAATAAGCTCTACTTCAGTTTCAGCTCAATAATCTGAGTTCATCCATTATTTTCAAGATAACTTAAAATTCTAATTCATTAACGATAAAGTTTGGTAAGTTTCTAATAAGTTTCAAAAAAGTTCCTCTGATTAGAGAGAGAGAGAGAGAGAGAGCATTCTTCGAAAAAAATCATTATTTCCAATAACTTTTTTGTTTAAAAAAAATTCCCAAGTTTCCACAGATTAAAAATAATTTCTAAAAATTTGTCATTTTCTTTTAAATTCTTTTAAATTCTAACATCTCAAAACTTCCATCAAAATTACTATAATTTATATTGATTCTTATTGAAATAAAAAAATTATCGCCAATTTTCGTTTAACACGTATCTAAAGAACATGAATATCAATTTTACATTTATTTATTATTATTCATCGTATATCATTATTTTTCACACTTAATCACCCTATTCTTTTTAACATTTTAAAACACCTGATGGAATTAAAATTCTACGAATTATACAACAAAATTAAAAAAATTTTGGAAGTAAAGTTAACTTCATAAAAGTTAAATATTCGGCTTTACTGATTTGCAAATCCCTTCGCGAGTAACAGTAATTAAATTTTTTAAAAGCGAAATGCTATTTCGCAGAAGATTCGTAGTTTAGCATCGAGAATCTTGAAATGTGCTTATCACATTCAAAGAAGATGATGTTCGAATAATACAAGTCGATATTAAATCAATAAATAAAAGAAGGGCCAATTATACTGTAAGATATTTAATAATCGTATATATACAAATGTTTCGACACCGATCGGGTCATTTTCAATGTAAAACAACAAACACTCTTACATAAATTATCGGAAAATTCAGTCAAATTATAATGTCCAGTAAAAAGTTCGGTATTAAATGTTTATCAAAATAAAAATATTTTGTCAGATAATTACTTGGAAATGAATGACATTGCTCTCTATATCTCGATATTCCATTTATGAATATTTGAAAATCCGTGCAATGATTAACTCATTAATCATATAAATACACATATGATATATAGGTATATTTCTCTCTTTCCATAAATTTAAAAATTTTTATTCCAACTGCATCTTTTTTCCCTATTTTTCGTATTAAATTATGATTCTCACAAGGATACAAGATTATTATCATTGGGACATCTAAGGTATTAAACTACGCTTTATCGTCACTGGCGTTTACTTTATGAACGATCGACATTTATATCTCTCTACGATGGTATCGTCGTTGTGGAAAAGCGAAATGATCGACGGTGAGATATACGGCGAAATAAACGTTCAGGACATAAAAGTGGCCGAAGGTAGTCGCGAAACGATCGACCGGTCGTTTTAAACGTGCTTAAATTAACTTGCGCAATGAGAAAGAAAGAAAGAGAGAGAGAGAGAGAGAGAATAAGAGAGGCAGAGAAAGAAGCGTCCCGAGTCCTACATATGGTAACAAAAAGTAATGTATAAGCCCCATAGGCGTCGAGTCGTTTCACGAACATTATAGCTATATAGCAGCACGTAATTACTTTGATTGGCGGCCAATTACTATGGCGGGGCTAGTTTATTTTAACGAAAATAAATAATTATCAAAATGGACCTCTTGACGCGCTATACGTTATTATCCTTATCGCATGCACATAAGATTGGCAGGCATGCAACATTGGTAAATCATCTCGGATTTGTTAATTATTAACGCTGTCTTCTCCATTTAGACTTCAAGTCAATGTGATAAGAATCGAAAGCGATTTCTGTAGTTGATAGAGCGTAACACGAGAGAGGCGTGTGCCTCACGATAAATTATTCGTGTTCATCGCTAAGAAAATATACATATTTTAATATTCTTCAACTGAAGCAAACGTAACTAGAAGATAAATATTATTCAATTCTATATATTTATATACGTAATATTATATAAAATTTAAATTTATTTCTTTTTCAAGTCGCGAAATTACACAAAATGATAATTTCAATTTATAAAAATATTTCTCGTTTGCTTTTTAAGAAAGAATAACTCTGAGCAATTCGACGTGAAACCTTCATGTTTCAGTTTAGAAATCTGGTCACTTTAATCGCGGTTTGAAAGAGACTTTCGAGAGATTTCAAGCGATGAGGAAAACGTATCGCTCGAAACAGCTTGCTAAATGAAAGATCAGCATGCGTTCACCACTCGTGAGAGGCCGGAATCCAGCCGCGTGTCGGTTCTCCCGTATTTTACAACGGCACGTGCGGCTCATTATGGCGGCAGAACAACGGCCTTCGTTACGAACAGATACGCCGCGACTGTACGTACTGTTATCGTTAATCGTTAAGCATGCAGCGCAAATACGGTAAAAACGATCGCGGACTATTCTTAGGGCTTTCATGCAGAGAGAGACTCACCTTAGAGCTCGTTGTGTGGTCTTCATCTTCGATGGGCGTCCTGTCTTCCGCTCTAAATGGTGTCTTCTTTCACCGTCCGTCTCCTCTCCGCGCGATTTGTCTGCCTCCTTCCTCTTCGCTCCGCTCACGGCTGCTTTCCTCCGATTCGTCACACTCGGTAATCGATCGATCGCGGGATCAAAACACTGGCGAGAAGTTCGTCGATACGTGGAACAATTGTACGGTTATCGAGTATCGAAAAGATCACTGGCTAGAAGAATCGGCAAAATATCCTCACGCACTCGGATCACATTAACATCTCGCGAATATCATTCAAACTGAAACACCACGGGTTGCAAAAATAAAACACGAGGTCACACCTTCGCGACGCGTTGCTGTCGACTTTTCGAGGTTTCCTATTATTTAGCATTTAAGTAAATTACACAAGTTAAATTATTAAGTCTCTCCTTGCGAGCACCAAGATGGATCGTCGCGACAGAGTAGGGGATTCAATGGGACGATTTTTTTTTTTTTTTGGACGCTCAGGAACCTTCTCCTTTTAAACGGAAGTAGTTGGCCGACGCTCGACACCTTCACCGGAGTATCGCGAAGTGTAAAAGAGCGCCGCGAATTAGATCAGTGGGACTCGCGGGCGACCGAGAAACTTAGGTCGCGAGCGGCGAAAGACCTCGCAACCCGTCCTCTATATCTTCCTACCTTTTCCTCTTTCTCCCCGGTTAGCCTCTGATTTTGCAGAGGTTCATTCGCACTTCTCGCTCTCTTCGCTGCATGTAATCCTTCCAAATCCGCGCGTAAGCGTGAATGCATCCACCGAAACTATAGGCTCTGAATATATCAGCTAACCGTATCGTTTTCCTACAATTGATTATTTCTTCTTAGAGGACTCGATTTCGTATTGCTTTCCTATAACGATATCATTAGATTACTTTTCAATAGATATCTTTTTTCTAAATATTCCTTAAATACCATGTAGCTGTCTCCGTTCCTAATTCTCCCTTTTCTTGCTTCTCAGGGAGATCCTTTTCAGGAGTCCAGGTTCCTTTCCGGAACGGCCGCTGATCTCCCCGTATCGACTTCCTCGCTCGCTCTATCCGCCGCAAATCGGCACGGTGACCACGGAATCGCGCACGCGGCGGCGCGGGCGGTCGGCGAGACACGGGCGTCGCGCGCCGACGCGAGCATCGCGCTCGCCCGCAAACGAGATGGGATCGCTAACCTGCTTTTCGATGCGTTTCGACGATAAAACGTCGAGCGCTCTTCGCCGGTTCGCCCTCGATCCGCCCGGCGACGTTCGATCACTCCGCGTCCAGTCCGTACGATCGATATCTCGACGTCGATTTTTCAAATTCACGCTCGTCGCCGAACTTGACGCGTAAACCGTTTTGCTCCTCGGGCGAATCTTCTTTCAATTGTGCCAATTCCGCCTCCAGACGAAGATAATGCAATCTTCTTGTGACAATAATGAGTCGCTAATGACTGTCTTCGGATAATTAATTGTTGAATGTTTGTTGTTTTAGGATCGGCGTGAATCGAACTTTTTTTTTTTAATTATGGCTCCTACCCTCAGATTAAGACAACACAGTCAGCTTTTTGCGATAATAATAAATTACCAATGATAGAGAGAGTCCTCGGATAAATGATTGTCGAATATTTGTTGTTTTAAGATCGGTATAAATTAATCTCTTTCAATCGTGGCTCCTTCCTCCAGACGAAGACAATACAACCAACTTTTTGTGATAATAAGATGCTAACGACAGTCCTCGGATAAATGATTGTCGAATATTCGTATTATTTTAAAATCGCAAGTCGATCTCTGGGGACACAGTCAGGCTCCTCGTGGTCTTTCTTTCTGTATTCCCTTAGTGGATTTCCAACTCACAAAGAGACAGGTCACAGTATCATGAATTTCCAAAAATCCGGGGTAAGCCTCCACGAGGAAATACGTAGGACTCGTGGTCGATCGGCGCGTTTCGGGAGCCACGAAGAGAACAACCAACACCTTGAAAAGCGATGCAGTTGGCACCAACGAAACGGACACCTGTCGCCCTCCCTCGATTTTCCGCGGGCGTTTCAAAAAGCACCAAATATGGCGGCAGGTGCGAACGCCACCGGTATCGGATGCGATTCTTCCTTCCTTCTTCCTCCGTGCGATCGATCTGTCAATCCACCTCGACGTCGCGCGATCGAGACCCGGGAAATTGTTCGACAACTCGCAGATCTCTCTCTCTCTCTCTCTCTTTTTATTCCCTCGACGATCTCGTCTCTCGTCGGACCGTTCGATCGTTCCTCCCGTTCCTCCCGTTCCTCCTGTCGACCGCCGAAATCCTCGTATATCGCGGAGCAGGTGCGGAAGGCGCGCTGGAGCACTTTGCGCCGTAAGGCAAAACCGCAGCCTCTTCTGGCCCGTAACGTGTGGAGCCCGGCGCGTACGCGGTATATACGCGAGGACTGGTTTCACGAGAGGCTCCCTCGTGCCCGACCGGCCAGACTACTTCGCGGACGATAGCAGGGGACGGCGAGTGCCCGCGAACGGGTGCGAGCGAGACGGCGGCACGTTCGCGAGGAGAGCGGAGCCGGCGCAGCACGGCGAAGAGCGCGGTGGGTCCCGTTCCACGGAAAGAGGCTTTATTCCACTGAGCGCGAGGAAGTACTGTTACTTGTTAGACGGCGGAGGAGGGGGGAGGGGGGCCGCAACGCAACGCGCCGCGACGCGGACCGCGCGTATTTCGCGGAGTAACACCAAGTCGACGAGTGCGTTTTCCGGGGGCACGGACCGAGAGTCTTCTTCTGGCCTAATATTTCTCGTACGACAAACGGTCACTTGAATTATGGCAGGAGCCTCCCGGGGCCAAAGAAGCGTTTTCCGCGCGATTCGAAACGCGTAAATGAAAACGTTATCGATGAAGTATGCGCCGAATAGTATCCGCCGCGATTCGATTTTCGACTTGACGTTTCTTCCTCCTTGGCTCACTTCACGCAAAATTCACGCGAAACGCAAAATTCGCGATACAATCGAGATTCCGTTCTCGGAGTCTTAATTCTTCTTTCTTGGCAGACACCTGTGATTCAACGGAATCACAATACGACGCAGTCAAAACACGGAGCACTTTTAGGGATCCGAAGTCATTCGAGCGAAATTCTCACCGTGAGTAGCGCGGCGTCGACGCATCGTATCCTCGTCTCGAACGCAACTTCCCGCCCGAGTGGAGAAAGCGCGGGTGCGAGGGAAGGGAGAGAGAGGACGCGGCGCCACTGCGCCTCGTAAACAAACAACGTCTCGCGCGACGAATGTTTCGGAGTAACCGCCACAAACGGACTGACGTTCTCACGTGTTCCGCGTCGCGTGCTCCGACGCGTACGTACGTTCGCGCGCACTGGACAGGATGCCCGGGATACGTTGGCTCCGCCAGCCGATTTACAAAAACGCCCGAAAAAACACGTGCGGCTGGACGACGGATTCAACCGGCACTCGCGTGCCGCCACCTCCTTTTCGTGACGCGTTCTCGTTTCTCAGCGCCAAGAAAGGGACTCACGTGCGTGAGTCCGCGCGTGTACCTGGTCAAATCTTTCTCTTCCTCTCTCTCTCTCTCTCTCTCTTTCTCTCTGTTATTTTTTCACTCTTCCGTCGACCAACACGACGATTATCGCGGAACGCGCGATACAACTTGAAACGTATACACCGCTCGACTGTCGCGGCTCGACTGGACGGCGAGTCGACCACCTCCGCACCGTTGCTCGTCGCGCTCACGCTCGTAGCGTGCGCGCTGGCGCCCCTCAGCTTGCGCCAGAGTTAAGGCCGAAGCACACGCTTTTGCATAATGTATAATGCATTAAGCCCATTCTACAATAGTCGTAAGTGGTTGTAAGTGGTTGTAGAAGTAGACTCATCAGAGTCGAATTTGAGGAGAATATTTGACTGTGATTGGTCAATTCTTACGACTACTTACAATTACCCTCACGAAATTGTAGAACGGGTTTAAAGTATGAGAGAATCAAACATTCGGAGTTCTTTATTTCATCGAAAGAAAAGAAATGAAGGATCTTTGTCATCTTTGATTGATTCATTTTCTCATTATCAGAAAAGTTTACAATTAAACAATAAGCGATAATATAAAGAAATCATCATTTGCTATACTACTTGCGTTTGTTTCTCGATGCCCGTTTTTACTAATGCAAATTAATTTCAATCTTGGTTTAACTTATTCTTCATCTTTCTCAATTTTTTAAAAAAAGATAAAGCGTTCGTTAAACCGAGATTAAAATTAAACTACGTTGGTAGAAAAGGGCATAAATCGAACGAAACGGAAAGTATTCTTGATCCAAATTAATTATCATACACGTAAACTTGTCTCCTGCAAAGTCGATAAATTTAACTTTCATAACGACATTCTCGATTGATTTGCATCTGGAGTAGATTCCGTAAGAAAAACTATTTACGTATCACACTAAAAAAATAGTCTGGTAACTAATAACTATTAAATATTGAATGAATGAAATAGAGTTCTAATCAAATGTCGATTAATACAAACTAAAATAAATTTACTTTTCTAAATATTTAGTAATTATTACTAGACGATTGTTGATATTATTATATATTTGGTAATACTTACAAAATATTTATAGAAAAATAAACTTATTTCTAAAATCATCTTCTCTCTCCGCACTTCAAACAAAAGATGTTAAAATTATCAATTAAAATCTGTACTTTAAAACATCAATAGCTTAAAATCCTTTGGACAATCTACAATTTATATCAAAATTTTAGATAAAACTTTATTTATTATTTTATGCGTTATGTAAAACACGAAATATAACTGAAAATAAATGTAAAATATATATTAAAATGCGTTCGCGCATAATATCAAAATTACAAGGTAAATTGTAAACAGGATTCTGCTCTGAAATCTGACACGAATTATAGATAGCATCTAAAATACGTTTTCTTCGCGCAGTTTCAGACAATTAGCTATCAAAGATCCGTTGTTCGTTGTCGGGTGGAGTGCACGCGTACGTACGTACGCACCTGCGCGTGTTCTCGCGTAAACAGTAAAGTAGGCTGTGTACGCGTGTGCGCGAGAGCGTGAGGTGAGCGGGTGTAACCGGTTCCACCGATTTTTTCACTAAAAGCACTCGCGACGCTTTATAAAATTGCGCGTACCCTTTGTCGTCGTCGTCGTCGTCTTCGTCGTGTCGTCGTCGTTGGACGTCACGTATGCATGGTGCACATCGGGATACTTAATCCGAACAAGCGCGATGTTTCGACGCTCGTCAAGATCTGAGCAGTGCTCATGGCTATATTCGCATTATTTCACAGCGATAACGGCGCTCGATGGTCTTCCCAGAAGACTGCGGCGTTTTCGTTTTAGCTTCCGGGCGACAAAGAACGGATTGCCTCGTAAATTTTTAACTACACTTACTATTTTATAAATATTATAGCTAAACAGAAAAAAAAAACGTAAGCTTTTATCAAGAAAAATTGATTTTATAATGAAATGTTTTATATGTATATGAAAGTGTTAGTTTTGTTTTTCAACGCCGTTGCATGTGTAAAATTTATTGATGCTGTATCGCATTTGTATAGAATTTTCAATTAAAAATTTGATTTAAATAATTAATCCAAAATAATTAATGTAATAATTATAAATGATGAATTCTGGCAGTGTTATTAATTGGAAAAATAAATTTAATGGAAATTATTTGTTAGCTGTATTATCGTGCTTTTTCAGAAATAATATAATAAATATATACGGAAAGATAAACTGATGATCGACAATAATTATCTTACTATTTTATACATACATTTTTTGAAATAATTTTTGAATTATTTGTAGTTTAACTTTACAATTAAATAAAATAATAAATAATAAAATCAATTATAGAGCGCCGTAAATAATTTTTTTATAATTATTGTGTAAGATAAAACATTGTTATAAAGAAAATATGAGAAAATTATTATTTTTATGAAAAATATATATGTAGATCAGTAATCAGAATTATAAATTCATAAAAAAAGTAATTGTTTATTAATTAATAAAACAAACGAACGATACGCTATAGCGCTATTATAAATTCGTTAGAAATTAAGTAAACTGTCGATAAAATGTATGGTTATTTAATGCAGTCGATATAAATCAATTATAAATTAAATGGTCACTCTTGTTGTTGTGTAATTAAGATTCAATTATATAATTCATAATGATTTTTGCTACAAACTTTCTTGTCGAATATCGGTGTCAGTATAGTGCACCAACTGTTCCAGGTTCGAATTTTTTGTTTTCAGTTTGACAAAAGACTTGCACGCTTCATAGAACTCCAAACCAATAACAGAGATTTAACGAATAATCGATAAGAAATTCAGCCATCACGAATGCCACGTACAAGAAACTATATTTCATTGATTTTTTTCTAAATAATTGCACTGGGAATTTTTATCAATGTTTTAGACATACTATAGTTCCGTAGTTTTAAAATTGTGTTAAAGAAAAAAATAAATATAAATAAAATCTGTAATATCATACCGTGATGTAATGTAATAAATATAAATAAAATCTGTAATATCATACCGTGATGTAATATAATTATGTAACGTAATTAAATCTAAATTGATGGTTTCCTAATAATATTTTCAATATTACATCGTTAACTATTAATTTATAAGCATCTACGGCAGAAAGTAATTTTCTTCGTTCGGATGATTGATGGAAACAAAAAATTGGAATAAAATAATTTTATTGCTTTAATGTCACATTTTTTAATAAAATGAAATTAATTTAAACGAAGAAGATAAAATAATTACAATATTTTATACCGAAAGTATGAATAAATAATTAAATAATTTTCTTGACTTACTTTTATTCATATATATTTTTATAGAATTATTTACAATATAATTTTACTTAAAAAAAGCACGAATTTATGATCGTATATGGATTTGTTCTCATTTTTGTTCGGCACATTGCCAGCCATTATTGGACAAAGCAGTCATATATACAAATGTATGTATGCAGACATAACGCTCGCAATACCGGCACGCTGCCCTTTGATCCCGCATTTAATAAATTGAGTCGTTAGAGCTTCATGCGGGACACATAACAGAAATAAGCCATAGTGATGCTCGCAACCGGACACGGCAAAGTATCTACGTTTGCAACGTTTGAAACGGCGTTTATATTTCTCACGTTAATTTTTAAATTATTAAGTCGACAAGTCCAAAACCAAAAATAGGATTGAAAAGTAAGCGCCGTTATATGAAACTCTTTATTTGAAAAAGTTTTATTCGGGATTGTAATCGATAAAACTCGTAAACAATCGCAATAATTTTACTAACAATTTATAATTTATTCTGGAAAATATTTTATTATGCCAATTCACTTTTGCTAATTAACGCTAATATGCTTTGCTGTAATTTTCTTTTTAACTAATGAAATAAACTCGATTTATCTTAACCAATAGCTGGTAATGTAGCAAATTATCAGAAAATAGAAATAGAATAAAAGTGAAAGAATATATTTTTATTCTTAATAATTAATGAAACCGTTTTAGGGACAATCCGCAATTGTTACATCGTTGCGATGAGGACATAAAATTGAAAACCGTCTTTTTTTTGTAATTTAAATAACTTTCCATTCACTCTAACGCCCTCCCAAGAAATATTACGAAGTAAAAAGCAACAAGCTATTTTAGATGATAACGAAAAGAATATTTTTTTTGGAAATTATATCATAGCAGCAAGCCTAGCTCTATTTTCTTTAAAAATCATTATAGATTTTGTTTGTATTGTTTAACATCCTTAAAAGGATATATATATATATAAATATATATCGAGCGTTAGAAAGAAAGTAATAATTCTGAATACAAAAAAGCAAGTAACACGAATAGACTTGTGATCCAAAATTTCAGAAAAATTAAAAAAATACTATTGCAATTAATTCTAAATCTACTCATGTTTTATTATTATTACCGACAATCGGCCATTGAGGCCACTTAATGATCAGGAATTCTACCCAGAATTACTAATTTTTAACATTATTTTATGAATGACTGCATGAACAAATTTTTTTTCTTTTTCCTACTTTAATGTAAATGTATAAGTGAGGCTCTTACGTTATCCAGCGAAACGTTTTGAAATTTTGAATTACAACAATCACGCAAAACATATGGCTTTCAGCGTGTACTGCCATCTGAAGAATGTAGGCATAAAATAAGTTTGAAGCTACCATATTGTGATAAAGAAAGCGCACAGTGTCGAAAATAAAAATAAACGAGAAATAAACGAGAAATCTATAATAGCTTTAATTTTAATGTGTTACTAATTATAGAAAATCATAGAAAATCAAAGAAAATATCAATTGAATTATAACATACAGATAGATAAAAAAATCTTATGTTATATTAATTACATTAAAATAATATACATATATACACTGTTAAAAAAAAAAGAAATTTGCTTCCGTTACATTACATGAAATTTATTGCCTTTTTTAAAATAATATAGATATAAATTATTATGTCCGTTTGCAAATCGAGCGACGCACATCATTTCATATTCAAACGCAAGTTCTGCGCGGCTGCAATCATTTGGCATCTTTGCAATTCCATCTTCTGTTCTTTTAGCTTGAGAAGCTGCTTCTTCAGTTCCAATTCCTTATGTCTCATGGTCATTTTTTCTTTGTGCCGCCTCTCTTTGTTCTTTTCAGCCAATGCAAAATTCTTTCCCATTTCCTCTATAAATTTTTCGAATAATGTCGTCAAGATTTCCTTACGTTCCAATGTTTCACCGTTTTTTTCGTTGATCATGGAGGCTAGAGGATCTTCGCATTGCCGATCGTCAGGCAGCGAGTCGCTGCCTTGATCGCAACCTGGCTTTGGTTGAATCAAGAGATTAGTTGATCCGCTTGGCTGCGACTCGTTCGCCTCTAGATACACATGCCTCTGCTTCTCATTAAAGATCTCATCCAAGGCGCGTTTGTGCTCCCACTGTCCATAATGTCGCATCCTGCCCGGTTTTTTCAGCCGCTCGCGGAACACGAGGTTTTTATACTTGCGCTCGAGAACCCGCCATTTATTCTCGCATTTCTGCGGACTAAAGTAGAATCCGTAATTTTGCATCTCCAGCGATATCATCTCGAACATCTCTCGCAGACTCCTGATCTGCGTCGATTGTCCGACCAACGATCGATACTTCTTGTATTGGCTGATCAAGCATGTGGTGGCCTTGCTGGTCCACAGGTTCAACGCGCCTACGTCGACACTCGATGGAATCGTACTGGCATTTTCCAAATTCGAAAAGCTATTATCGTGCTCCTCCTCGACGTAACATTGAAGGGTTGGTTCCACTTTGACTTCCATGTGACTGTCGATTTTGTTCTCTACCAAAAATAAATAATATTAAACAAAGTGTCTTTTAAAATCGTATATGAATACACAACAAATAGGAAATAAAAGCCCTGAAAGATCAAGTTGGATCTTTAATTAATAATATTTAATTAATAATATCTGAAACAATTTGGTGTGAATTTATATGCTATATGCATACCCTAGTAGCACAATTCATCGGCGTGACATTGGCTCAACATATCCCCAATGTATGCCAACGTTTAATCAATGTTTCGCTAATGAATTGTGCTGCTCAGGTATCCAATCCTACAATAACTGCGCACCGAATTTAATTTTTAATCTTGAAACGCAATCCTAACAAAATTAGAGTAATAATATCACAAATTAATCAATAAATTAAATAAAGCCTTTTAAAGCCGACACAGATCATTAGTGTGTAAATATATATACTTTATTTAAAAAATATAATTTGACTTACATACATCTCTTCATTGTGTTTAACTACATACTCTAATAATCTGTGCCGGTTCCAAAAGGCTTTATTTAATTTATTGATTTATTTATTAGAGCCTTATTCGAATTATTTATTATCACAAATTAAATTGACAAACAATTTAATAATATTGGCAAAAATAAATAATTAAAAAATTATATATATCATGTAACTATATGAAAAAAAACTAAATCAAAATAAGTAAAAAATGCAAATCAATGTAAGTCGACTCATGGACTACAATTTAGATCGTTTTCAGTATAATAATAAAATAATAACGGATTTAAATGTTGAGTATTGCATTAAAATTCTATATAATATAAACGAGGCACTTTGTAGAACTATGGAAATATGTCGCGAATATCAAGTCCGAAGTAATCGTCCGTGAACAAAATTTTTAACCATCTATTCTATTTGGAGAATATTGTATTTGCAGAATATATTTTTTGATAGTCAGATATTAAAACTAAAATATTAAACGCACAAATATCTCAGTTCCATTTACAAGTTACGAAGCATCGAGTGGCTTGCTGCTCGGTACGATTGCGACTCGCGATCTGTAGATCCGGGTTCAATCCCACCTGCGCCCACATGCGCGATTCTTTGCGTTTTTAGGAGTCGAAAATAGTTCCTGGTCATTAAGAGACCTTTGATCGACAGCGCCGTTTGGATTCGGCGTTAAACTAACGATTTTTGCCCATAAAGCAAAGATGTAAGATGTAAGTAAAAGGAATGGCGTTTTTTATAGATTTCAACCTTCTGAATACGATAATGTTAATAAAAATTAAGTTCAAAATCGATAGGGAACACCTTAAAAGTTAAGCATGAACATGGTGTATTAAATTTCAATATTTTTGCTTACTTTTGACGATGTTCCCCAGTGCCACGAACTTTTTAATAATTTTATCATATTCAGGAAGTCAAAATCTACAAAAAACACTATTTCTTTTACTTATTCTTTTGGACAAAAGTCGAATCTTTTTTAATATCCTCCAAATAAGGGCAGGTTTTTATCCAAAAAGATATAAGTAAAAGAAATAGAGTTTTTTGTAGATTTTTTGATCTCCTGAATACGATAAAATTATTAAAAAGTTCATAGTATTTGGGGAACATCTTGAAAAGTAAGCAAAAATATTGAAATTTGTTTAAATATATCGTGTTCATGCTCAATTTTCAAGGTGTTCCCTATCGATCCCGAACTTTTTATTAACATTATCGTGTTCAGGATTTGAAATCTATAAAAAATACTATTCCTTTTACTTACACCTTTGTGGGCAAAAATCGGTCTCTTTTTAACATCCTCCTTTTTCGAGAGAATTGAACAGATCTACAACAAAGCGATTTTCTTACCTTTCGATTCCTTATTATTAGCCATGATATCGTCCAGGTGAAAATCAGCGTCGACGACGTTGTGAACGCGCCAAGTAATCTGGTTGGAGTGCTATTCGCTGATGTCGACTACGCGCGGTTCTCGTGGGGGGCCGAAAAACCGAAGGAAACTAGTTCCAAACCGGTTTCGACCTGAAACTGGTTCCGTACGCGTTGCAAACTATCGGTGCAATCATGTTCGCCCGCTTGTCAGATTCCACGTGAAACACGCGCAATTTCACCGGTTCGCGCAAAGATGTCGTTGACTGTCTTGCACGAGTTTCGAACGCATTCCGAACCAGCACCGGATGCGACGCACTCCGTCTTCAAAGTTCGATGGGAAAAACAAGGGAATGCAGAGGATCGACATGTCGCGCAGACGAATGCGTATCGGTTTACGCAAACCGCACATCGAAACCGTTTCACTCCAAATGGAAACTTGTCGCCGGGTTAACTAGTTTTTGAGCCGAACCTCTTCGGTGGGTACACTTTCTAATAGGAATCAGACGTCTTGAGAAAAGACGCAACTCGACAAACATACAGTTTCTCGAATGTTTGAGTTGTGCTTATTTAACAAACCGGCTGCGTTATTGACAAACATGATTACATTTTTATTTTTAAATCGTCTGATTGAATTTTGAGCTTTAGATATCATATAGTTATTAAGATTTAGATCAGACTTCCTGGCTAAGTGTAGGAAGTAAGTTAACGCGGATATGCAAGGCAGTTACCGAATCAGAAGTAACTTTTAATTTTTGTTAGCTAATAAATATTTTCCTTATAATTTGCATAGTTAATTTTCTCTTCCCTCTCCTTCACGTAAATAAAAATTAGATATAATTTTTATTTCAATCCAGTACCTGGACCTATCATACACTGAAAAAAAGTACTAAATTTTAATACATATTTTTTTTAATAGTGCTAAGTAAACATTTATTTATAGTAAATAAATATCACACTAAAAAAAATTGATTTTAAAAATTAATTTGATTAAATAAGATTAATTTTTATATCAAATATAAATATATGTAATATATTAAATATTTACTTAGAACTATTCGAACAAATATTTATTAAAATTTGATTTTTTTTTCAGCGTATATTGTATTAATTATTACAAATCTTATAAAAAAATTAATATTATTATCAATATATATTATTTATAATTATTATTAAAAACCTTTCATCTCTCTTTTCGTATTCTTAACGCGCTAAATTTATATTCTAAACTTTACCATAAGTGAATTTCTTATTTGTGTATTTGATATTATATAATATCTTCGTAACACACACGCTCATGCCTCGTGACGCAATCAAATGAGAATCGTTATTTACACTAATTGTAACTATAAGAGACACAATGAATGGAAATTCCTCTACATACATATATAGCTAATTAAACAAGAATCTCATGCTCCTTATATTTTTCGCCTCGTTACAAAATCACTCGTGTATCGATACTTTCGTTCTGGCTAAGCCAGACTGCTCGCTCGGAATGCGCGCTAATAAGTTCTTTATGGTCGCAAAACGATTTTGCTACAACGCGTTCGGAAAACACATAGTTGCGGTATAAGCGATTTACGAAGACTTACGTAGGAACGCACGTACCGTTCACGGTTTATGACAACTTTTATGTCATGTCGTGGAACGGAGCTAGCGGGATTCCAATGCACCGATGCAGTCGTCGGAGTAGCGAAGATAAACATCGAGCATACATCTGCCATACGATAACTTTATCGAATAATTTCTGTCGGATATTTTTCCAATTTTGATATGCATACATATTATATATATGTATGTATGTACATCGGTGTAGTTTGCTTTAGACGATTTATGACTCACGTCAGATTTCTCGACGGATTTCATAAGTTTATATACCGTGTATCCTGTATGTTGTATTTTTAATATATATTTTAATATACGTTTTTAATATACACTGTTAAATTCATAATGTCAAATTATTCCTAATTTGAATTATTTTTAATCATTTTTATAGGTCGCTATTATTCCCATCCAACATGTCGTTAATTTGACTCATTGTCAGTAAAACGGTGCAGTTAGATAATTTAACTCAAGAAAATATATTAAATTTAATTCAAATTTAATTACAAATGGAAGTTAAAAATAACGAGATGTGTATTTGACTTAAGGAATTGGGTTATCATTGTTTCTTTCATATATTTAAGAGTATATTTTTAATATGGATACTATTTATATAATATGAGAAATATTTTTCATATTACACGGCATATAATATCATAAACAGAGTTCAATCCCTTAAATTTTCTGACGCGAATTATAAATCATTTTAGTGAGCTTCTATATATTCTATAGATTGTAACATCCATCAAAATTTTCTAAATGACACGCAACGTTTGCCACAATCACTGTTCAACGCCTTTGGCGACGTGATTTAATATCGGGAAAGGTACGCGTAATCGTATTCTTATTTGTGTAATTGTGGCGCCCGTTACGTTCTCCTGCGCAATCGTAACGAGACTGAGAATAAAGATCATGCGAAAGTCTTTCGTCAGTGTAACGCGGACGATCGCATCACGCAAGGAGGATAATCGTGGTCGATGTAACGACCAGCCGTAGATAATCACGTTGCCATCAAGACGAACCTTTCACCGTTCTTACCGATAATTATGCGCTTCTTTAACATCCCTCGGACAATTGTCGAACTGAATACTGAAGGGAGCGATGTGACGTTAACGTCGATAGTAAAACGCTTTATAGCTACCGAGAAGCACGAAGCGTCATATTGTAATCCACAAAAGCCGAAAGTGCTCATTTAATAGTAACTGATGTAACTTTATGTGAAAATTACGTAGTTAAGTAACGGAAGTCCTACTACTAAGATATATTTAATAATAATCTTTAACCAGGTGCAACCAAGACTGATCTTTCTAAATCTAAAGAAAGGATAAACTTTAGAATGGAAGATTATGCTTTATATAAAAATTAAATTTGGAGAAATACTTTGAAAATAATTGATATGTACCCCAAAATAAATTAAATTGCTATATCTTATTCAATGTATTTCCTATGTTAATTTTATTTTATATGAAAGAAGAGTCTATTTTATACGTGACAAAGATTTGTGTAAAAATCAGAATTTTTTTAAAGTTGATATAATTTTTAATCAATAATAATATAATGGTTAAGAATTAATATATAATGAAGTGTAACATAGCAGTTTGGCAGGTTTAGCGCTCAAGTCGACAACATTACGTTGTTACGCCATGGAAAGGCATCGATCCCGATACACAGAGTCTACACGCCGATTTACTTTCCCTTCGGGATATCGAATACCTTTCGAGCTTCAAACATTCAAGCGTCGAACGTTCTACGATAATTTTAAATTCTTGTTCACGTCACACAGAATGAGCGCAGAAATCAAGGACAGAAATTGTATGGGAAAGGATTTCTGGTGTTTGCTTGTCCAATATTAAATTAATTAAAATTTAATATTATTTAAAATTTAATAACACGATCTCATGCATATAAGAGAAAGATAATGACTGCTTTCCATTTAATGACACGAGTCGACAAACATCATACTATCTTTCTTGATATTCAGAGAGCAACAAAGACAGAACGACACTTGTGTCACCAAATGGAAAGCACCCAAGTAAGTTGTACAAATTTTTACACACAAGGTCGTATAAGTGCTTTGAAACATAAAGTTGCACACATATATAAACTGAAAAAGATTTACTATAAATCTTAATACATATTTTTTTAATAGTACTAACAATAAGTAAACATTTACTTACAGTAAACAAATATTTACTCAATAGACATGATGGTTGAATCAAATTGATGGTCCTTGTAGCAAATAAATATGTTTAAATTTAATAAATATTTACTTAGAATTATTCAAACAAATATTCATTAAAATTTAACGTATTTTTTTCAGTGTATCGAGGCATATTTGGGATGTGTCTAATATTCGCGCATCACGGTTATTAGAGAGTTATTCGATAATAATTTTATAGTAATACAGGCAAGAGATCGCGATATATTGTTCTCTCAACTCTCAATAAATTTCGTAGACACGCAAGTAATGATATATAAATTCGTAGGTTATGTAGGGATACATTTGGGATCATTAATATCTTATATAAACCAGTATTATATATGTATAATATTGTTAATTTTTTATAATAATAATAAAATTAACAATATTATACATATACAGGGTGTTTCCAAATTAAATCGCAAAACTTCGGGAGCGTGTAGAGGAGTAAAAAACTAAGAAAAAAAGTCCTATAGACATATGCTCGTTTTTGCTCCGTTTCAGAGAAATCGAAAAAAAATGTTTTTTTTACCTGCAAGATTAAATGGGGACCGTTTTCTAAATTTCTTGGAGAATGAATTTTCTGACTATTTAGAAAACATCCCATTACAACAACGTACTGAAATGTGGTTTCAATTAGATGGATGCCCTGCTCATTACAGCAGAGTCTATAATACTGGTTTATATAAAATATTAATGATCCCAAATGTATCCTTACATAACAACCTACGAATTTATATATCATTACTTGCATGTCTACGAAATTTATTGAGAGTGAGAGAACAATATATCGCGATCTCTATCTTGTCTGTATTTCTGCGGAGTGTAATACACGGTAGACGTTCCAGCGCGTGCATTGCTGCGAATAGACTTTGTCGTGATTGCGGGTGCCGAGAGCGCAGGAAGCAGACCATTTTGCGAGTCGTCTAGAACAGAGCGCATGTAAATTACGGAAGGGTCGACATAATAACACCCACGCGGGAGTAGTAACGTCTAGTTCGCGATGAACGCAGAAGGCAAATCAGGGAAAACAGACAATATACGAGCGTATTTATTACGCTGTGATGAGACAACTTTAAGAGATAAGAGATGATACGCTTCGATCGGGGTGGAGATTTACTTTCTTGTAACGAGCCAGTCGACACTTAAATGTTAAGTTATTTTAAATGAAGTAACTACAAAATATAGATGTGGATTTAATATCACTAAGATACTTATTATTTATGTGTGATGACTGATGACTCGGAAATCCGCGATGTGCGGAACAGTCTCATAACGGTGTTTATATAATTTTTATTTTGTTTGTGTTTATATCAACACTGACATGGTAAGAATTATATATAAGGATGTATCGTATGTATTTTTTTTTACAAAATGAAAAAATTATTTAAAAAATTACAAATTTTTCTATATTTTATATTTTGAAAGTAATATATTTACAAAAAGTTTGGTAGAAACTTAGAATCTAGATAAAAAATTATTTCAATAAAAGCAGTAGACATATTTTAAAAAATAAAGATAAAATGAAAAAAGTTTCACTTAAATTATGAAATTGTATTGTTAAATATATAAATATTAACTGTATATAATTGAACCGTATGTTATTAAACTGTATGTAAGTATATATAACATTTATTTTTAGACGGAACGTATGAATTTCTAATTCCAGTTACTTTTTGCAGAGACTATACACGTAATCCTTAACACCCACAGTGTTAAATTCATACCCGTACTTTTTAGAGTACAGGTTCAAACTACAATGACTTGCTCGTTACGAGACTATTCCGCATATCACGGATTTCCGGGTCATTGCACATAAGTAATAAGTCTTAATACAGAAATTTGCACGCATATATTGCGGACATATTTAGGACGCATATTTCATATCCAAATATTCGCGCATGATAACTTTTAATTATTAACAATTTAATAATAATTAATGAAGTTATTGTCACGCACTAATTTAAACATCAATCGATGATTGAGAGATTGTGTAAAGTGACAGAAATAGTACATTTATCAAATACACCCATTTATCAAATAAGATAAATCGTATCTAACGGCTTTACCAATCGATCATTCGCTGATACCCCGAACACCTCATTTAATGTAAACGCGGAATGTTTGCGGATTATCGAGATCCGTTTCGCATACATCATCGATGTAGTACAGTTGGTATAACGGATCAACCCTTAACGCGGCGTGTCTCCGCCGTTGCAACCCTACACTTCGATTTTTTGCGTTCGCGCGTCATGTGCCCGATACAAGCGCCTTCGCCGCTTGTTGGAGTGACATTACGGAGCAGAGTCGACCGCGGCGGGAGAGCGCCAAAGAGGAAGCGAGCGAGCGAGAGAGAGACAGAGAGAGAGAGAGAGAGAGAGAGAAAGTGAGAAAGAGAGGAAAGAGGGAAGAAGCAATATGTGTAAGAAAGGAGGGGTGATTTGGCGCGCGCGTTCCTACGCCAGCACCACACATAGTACTTTGCGCACGCATACAACACAAACGCACACAGAAGTGAAAAGAGAGAGGAGGGCAGGCTGTTGGCTGGCGCGGCGCGAGAGAGAGGCGATCTCTCTCGTCTCCGGCAATCGACGGCGGCGGGAATCGCGGGGCAGCATGGGGCAGCAGATGGGAGGGCGAGACAGGCGCGTTTCGCCTTTCGACTCGGCCGAGGGGTTTCGGTGTACGTCGGTATACGTATTATATACTACGCGCACGCTGACGCACGCACACGCGAGCATACGCGAGCGCGCGCGCTCGCGCACGCGAGAACGGCAGGCTTCGAGATACTTTCGATTTCGTCGAGTGGGCCGGCTCTCGCGGTGCCGCCGTGGCCCGCCGCACTCCAGGAGGCGGACATCGACTGTGATGCCAGTCATCGCGCGTTAGAGCGACGGCGCGTATTTATCGCGTTCTCGTGACACTTCGCCGCGCGCTGCGACGTTGGCAGCGACGGGATTCGCGATTGTCGCAGTGCCGTGCGCGTGTGCGACGCGTGTGCGACGCCGACGGATGTCCTGATTTGATTTGCTCTGCGGCACACAGGTGCGGTTTTTCTACTCGTTCAATCGCTCGCGGCAACGCGGTGCGGAGCGATCGCGAGAGCGGCAGGTGGACGCGCGTGATAAACGCTTTTGCGAAACAGAAGAGTGCCGCTCTTTCGGTGGGAGCAGGATAGCGAGAGAGAGAGAGAGAGAGAGAGAGAGAGAGAGAAAGAATAAGAGAATGGAAAGGCGATCGATTTTCGCTTAGTGTCCAACAGGATCGCCTTTCTCACGGTGATCAATCGTGATCAATCGAAAGGTACTGGATCAGTAGAATCCGCGAAAGCATGTAAACATCCGTTCGAACAACACGACGGAGCAACGAACGTACTTTTGTCTCGCCGTCCTACCTCTTTCCC
>NW_017256500.1:2810265-2823063 GCF_001594055.1 Mycetomoellerius zeteki
TATGTCGGCAGTCATCGATTTTCCGGCGATCGTGTGTGGCCGGTACGACTCGTTGCCGGTAAGAATCGCTAAGTACGAGGGTATGAAGAGGTGGAGCTTTCGCGCAGTTGAGAAAACCGCGTAAGAACGACGTACGTTGCCAACGTACGTGCGTACGCGCGCACGTCGCGGTGTTGTGCCGCGAGAACGAGAAAAAGAGAGAGAGAGAGAAAGCACGGCGGAGAAAGAGGGATCGAGCGACAGAAAGAGCAAGAGAGAGTTACTGACGGCGCGCGTTCAACATGGCTACCGCCGGCAACGAGACGAGCGGCACCAGCAACGTGCCGCAATGGAAGCGCGACCTGATACAGCGTCGCCGTCAGCAGAGCAAGGTTCTCGCGAACAACGGCGCGAGTGTCAAGTTGTGCAGCGCGGTGATAGGCACGTCGTCTTCGTCGGTAACGTCGGCGAGCGCGACGACGCCCGACGGCGGTGGCACCGAGCAGAGCTCAGCGACGGAGCATCACGCGCTTCGCGCGGCACGCTTAACGGCGACCAACGAGGATACCACGGTCTGCGGGGCTGCTGGTGGTAATAGTGGTGCGTCGCTTTCCTCTCCCTCCTCCTATCCCGCGAGAAGGCCGCCGTCCGGTGGCGCCACCACCGCCGTCGGAGCAACGGTGGCGGCAATCGACTTTGCGTCACCGTTACCAGTCGCGTACAACATGCGTCTCGAGGCGGATTTGTCGCTCTGCTCGGACGCGGAGGATGTTGTGAACGGCGCGCCGGCTAAATTCGCGGACATTTCGTCGGAACGGAAATTGTTGTCGGATTACATCGGCGAGGAGAACGAGGACGCGACCTCGAGGACGGCGGACGGCAAACCGTTGAGAGCGACCGCGAGAATGAACGAGAGTAACGAGAACAGCGAGTCGTCGCAACGCGATGAGATTCGCGCCGTCTTGACCGGAAGACGCGGAAAGGAGATGTTCCACGGTGGAAACTTTAGAGTGCTGAAAAGTTTGCGCGTCGCACCACCGAGTCGCGCCTCCAGCGAGGAAGCGGAGAGCGACAGTTCCGAGGAGCTGCAGTACGGACCGGGGATCGTCAACAAACTCAAGTGCAAGTACCTTAACCTCACTCTGCGCGAGACGAACAAGAGCCGCGCGTCGGTGCAGCGATTTCGGCGCGCAGCCAGCCTCGAGGATTTGTTGGACCGAGACGACGAAGAGTCCAGTCACGAAAAGATCACTACCAGCAGGAAGTATGCGAAGCGAAGCGGCGGTGGCGGTGGTGGCAGTGGCGGCATCGTTGCCGCTGCTTCCAAGACCGACAGGTATCGAAACGCCTCCCGGGGCAACGACTCGATGAAGCGGGCGCGCAGCGTCGAGACCTTGATGAGGTACAACAGCGTGACGGTTGACGAGGCGACGACCGCACGTCAGGTTCTGGTTACTCGACCGGTGACGAACGGCGTTCGCCAGGAACCGGTCAACGACCACATCATTCTCGTGGACCGTACGTCCGTGAAGATCGAGAGCCGCCTGAGTGAGCTCGATCGGCCCAAACCAATCAACAAGCCCAAGAGGATCAAACCGGTACTGGCGGAAACGGAACGACCGCCACCGGATCTAGTCAAGACCACGATGAGGATCTTTGAGAGCTCCGCGAGGAAGCTGAAGCCCAAGGGCGAAGTCGCCGCGAAGGTCGCTACCTTCAAGACCATCAACGACACATTCAAGGCACAAACGCAGACACAGAAGAAACTGGGACAGAAACCACCGTTGCAGCCGAAACCTTTCGTCAACGGCGGTGCTCGTTCCGCAGGTGGCATCGGTTCCCCGAAAAAAATCGTTCTACCGCACAAGCCGACCGCTGAACTGATCGAGACGCAGGACGGCAAGGAAGAGTATCATATAGACGGCGTCATCACGGAACCAATCGCGCAATCGGTATCTTCGGTAGTGAGCAAGTTTCAGCAGATCGAAAAGTCACACTCGCCCTCTCCGTCACCGGAACCCTCGAGCTACAAGTTGAAATTCTCTCCAGCGAACAGCCCGGAACCACCACAGACGTGTAAACCGAAGTCCGCTACTCTGGAGATCAATGTCAAGTCACCGCCTGTCACGCCAGTGCTTTCGCCGAGGATCTTATCGCCCAGACTTCCAAGCTCGCCGTCACCGGTCAAGGATATCAGACAGGGCACGCAAAGTCCCTCCTCTCCCATCAAGGACTTGATCCGCATTCAGATCCCAAGTCCGCTTCACAAACCGCCGCTACCACCGAGTCCCGTCAAAGGAGAACCCTCGAAGACGGAGACGGAATCCAAAGTTGTTCGTCCGCAAATCGAGAAGGAGGTTCCTAGAACGAATGTCGAAAGTCCCAGGCAGGCACGCCTTCCAGAATCGTCCGCCAACGTGGAATGGAAAGAAGACGCGAAATCGAGCCGCGTCGCGTTTAACGACGGGGAGAAGAACGTCGACGAGGAGATTGTTGACGGTCCAAGGACCATCTCCAAGGTCGCCTTGGACAACATCGGCAAAGCAGGTACGATAATGCAATTCAACTTCGGCGACAAGTCCACGAGCGACAAGAGTTATTTACCGGGTACGAAGCAAAATGGTGAAAAATCGACGGACGAACCGATGCCAGAGGAAGATCATTGCTTAAAGACGGAGTGTAAGAGCAAGGTAGGTGCACCTTCCAGCGTTATGACCTCCAAAGTATCGTCGAAATTGCAAGAAAGGCTCGAGCCTGAGGAGGAGACCGACGACAAGGACATCGAGGAGAAGCTGATTGTACCGGAGAACAAACCCATCGGTGCCATTTGCAGCTTGGGCTTGATCAAAACCGTGACGACGACGACATCGCCGTCGGCGATGTATTCGCAGAGCAACAACGAGACGAAGATGATACGATGCCAGCAGAAAAGCGAGTTCTCGCCGCCGCAGAAGCAGATCGGCATCATACGGCCGCTTGTCTCTACGAAGGCACAACATCCGCAGCAGAATCTGAGCAATCGTGAGCTCGAGAAGAACCTGATCAATCGAGTCAAGAGCATCGAACAACCGACCAAAGTGGTGGTGAGCTTGAAGAGCGCCGACGAGATACAACCCGCGAAGAAGACGAGTGCTGGAGGTGGCGGCGGCGGTGGTGGCGGCGGTCTCTGGGACACGAAACCATGGAATCAGCAGAACAACACGATGGTATTTAACTTCAGTAATCGAAAGGATGTGCCGGATTACATAGAGAATGATGGCCTCATCATTAGGAGAAAGCGGGATAAGCCGAAGGTGAGTCTTCAATTAGTCTTCACTTTTTTTTAGAAATGCAAAAAGTACCAGGAACTCATTTAAACTATGACGTCGCAATTATGACAGTAATTGACACCATATTTACTGCTAAAAGCCTTAGGGTCTCTTTGCAGTAAAATACATGCAATATTTGTTTGTCGAAATCATATAAATTAAAATTAGAGAAGTGTTTAAAATATAAATGTTATGTAAAATATAAACGTTATTTATAAAACTATCTTTTTGTTTAAAGTATAATATAGCATATGGTAGCTTATTTAATTTTTTTTGTTTAATAAGTGAATCAATTTTGAATTGATATTTGTGAAAATATCTGTAAATGTAAATATCTCATCAAGAAAAAGATTATTGTGAATGAATAACAAGTACAATATTTATAAATAATATTTATCTACAGATATTTATTTTTTAGCATGTAAAAATCATATACTACAGACATAATGCTATATTTTTTAATATTATATGTCATTATTATGCTATTATATTTACTTATTAATTTAATAATTTAGTAATTAGCCTCAATAATACAATATTGAGTCATAAAGCTGATATTAAAATCGCGATATAGCATTTTATCTCTTTATTATTACAGACAATTTAACTTTGTAAGAAAAACATGTCAAATGAAACAAATGTTCCGTGAACAAGTTAGTATAAGCTAAACAAAATACGATAGCGCAAGTAATTTACCATAAAGAGATACTTATAAATTTTTTGTTCTCATTTAACTTCTTGCCTCTGTGAGAGTAGGTATTCATTAAACTAAATTTTCATTAAATATCACGTTGCACCACGATGAAAGATACAACGATCGATATAGTTCAATGATATCCTGGTACCGGCAACTTTCTGCTCGCGTGCGTCAAATAGTTTGATTATTTTACTTTTTCTTTAATACACTGCGCCGGATAGAAGTGTCGTTCGACAGAGACGACGTTTGCATCTATAATATTTATCTAGAATTTCAATTAACTCTAAATATTTCAAACACGTTTCACTTCGTGTATACTGGGTGTCTTGCACTTTTATCAATCATTGATTTTATGATTCTGGAATTCTATTTTTCTTTAACATGATTGTCAAATCCAATATAATTTTTAATTATCAATATAAATTTCTAATTTATAGATATGATAAAATCAGAGGCTTTTTTCATGAATTAAATTTCATAAACGCAAATCATTCACGACACTACACTATTCGTTAGTTTCCGAATAAATTGATAAAGAATTTTAATAACTCCAGTCACGAAGATATTCATGATTGATTGTTAGTTGTGAAATAATCGTCTTCAAATTAATCAAGAAATACGTGACTGAAAGGAAACGCGGGAAAATCGCGTGACATCCTGTATACTCCGTACTCCGACTTATTTGTCCTCGATTTTGCGTCTCGCTTCCACTCACGCCACGCATATCGCTGATGAACTACGAGAATCCTCGTTAAACCGTTGTACGACATGTGTAACGGTTGTCGCGTGTCCTAAACATTGGCTGCGTTCAGACGAGGAGTACTGATTTAATTGTTGCCGTTGCGGGCGCCTCGAAACACTTGTCAATCAAGTCGATATTCTAGCGGACGATATTGGATCTGTCACGGTAGTTGTGTCCCAAGTGAGACAAACAATCTTCTTATTTTATGCTGCTTACTCATAAGCATCGATGAAACATGAGCAACAGTTTACGGAATCTGTTTATTTACATTCGCTCTGTCACCCGGCATTGCTTGGGAAAGCAACAACCATTACACGCAGATTACAATAGACAAAATTAATAATATTCTTGAGGCTTTCACGGGTGTTACCTATGTGACAATCTTGCGTTTCGCGGGTTTTCTCCGTGTTCAGATCCATTCTTGGAATGCCAACGTTTCGTGAACCTTGCAGTTCACTTCATCAGGGCGAGGAGCAGCCTGATACTGTTCACGAAACGTTGGCATTCCAAGAATGGATCTGAACACGGAGAAAACCCGCGAAACGCAAGATTGTCACACAGACAAAATTAATATTTATTCATGTCACATGAAAATAATCTCTACATTAAATTTATTATTTATACAATTATAACAAATATTTTTTAAAATTTGAATTACATTAAAATATATTATAAAATTTTAGATATAATATATTCCATATTGTTCTAATTTTTCACATAATAATTATATTATAGATCGTATTTTTTTTTTGTATATTTTTATAAGACGACGCGATGAGATAAATAGAAAAGTTCGAGTTTAAATAGAATTATTACGAAATTAATTTTGATTTTGACATACGTGGCGACAATCAACTTTTATGTCATTCGCAATAAAGAAATATTGTTTAATAAGCACAAACTCACTCGAGTGCTATTGTGTAAGATTAGATGATTTGATTAGATACAAATGAACACTGTATTCGCCTTCAATAACCGCAGTATTAACTGCGAAATTAGGTGTATTATTGTGCAGGCTGCGCAAAGTAAAACGTTCCGAAACCGCGCGGCGCTTTCTAAAGCGTTCGTCGGTAGAGTCTGCCTCGCTCGAGCGCCACATACTTATTTCCAGGCTTCTCGTAAAACGCATCATCGCGTTCTCGCGGTGAAGCGAAGTGAAACCGAAGACGTCCGACATTCAGCAGAAAATGGAAGAAATTAGGCACACGATTCGCACGATCCGTCCGAGGGACGATAGTTACTTTCTCATATTAGATAATCCGGAAGTGGGAATCAGCATCGAGCAGAATGATGATTATTCCTGACGATAATCGTCGATCCTAATGCTTAATTTGCCGTTTTTAATACGTATCTAGAACGAGATTGTTACGTGCTTAACGGTCGTGTCTCACGCAAACCTAATACATCGCGATATATTTCATTATATACCGTTTTTAATAGCGATTAATTCGGAATGTATTCTGTCGAATGTATTCTGTTTTCCGCCATGCCAGAAAATTTACACTGAGAGAAATATTTTGATACGTATAACTTTTTTTGTTGATATGTAGCTCTAACAAAAACTTTCTTACTTTTTCATTAAATTAAAATTAAAATTTGGTTATTCTAATCAAATTTTGCTTAGACTAAATTGGTTGTGATTGGTGATTAGAATAATCAAATTTTGATTAGAACAATACAATTTTTAAATGAAAAAGTAAAAAAGTTTTTGTTAGAGTCACATATCAACGAAATAAATGGTTATACATTTTTCCCAGTATACTAATTGTCACGTTCAGTAATATGATAACGCGAGTTCAATCTTTTTTTTTTCACAGACGAACACATTGTCGAATACATTTGCATTGCAAAACATTGCACGTCTATTCCGGATAAACCTTTGTTGTCGGCGAAGTGAGTTTCGCAGAATAATGACGAAAGTAATTTCGTCAATAATTTTTCGATAAAGCTGTGGTATCGCTTGCCACTTGTTGATTCTTCGTTTTGTCTTTAATCAAAAATATATCTTTTTATTGACATTTTGCACATTAGCATTTTAAATCGCTTGAATTATGTATAGCAAATCTAAGCCTAATTTTCAAAATATTATTTGTTGTTTTATTCTTTTCAATGAATTGGAAGATAACTTGACTTTTATTTAAAATTTAGATCTATTCCTTTTATTTTTAATAAAATAAATACAGTATCGTCTATTTGCGTTTTAATAATATTTAGTAAAATATTCTGGATTGTTTAATTAAATATAGATACCAAGATATGCATGATTTAGTTATACAGGAAATCTGACGGCACTTTCTCCTAATTATGATACTACGTGGAAAAAAACGATTTTTCTGAAGTATCTAAAAATTTAGTTAGATATAGAGGTAAAAATAATTTTATTGAACCATTAAAATAATTATATAGGAAAGTCCGGGAAACTCAAACATGATAATCAATGCTGCAAAAAGTTTTGATATTCTAATAACCAGATTAGTCTAACAAAACTATTTTCAGATCTATATCTAGTTTTAGATACTTCAGCAAAACAGTTCTTCCCGTGTAGAGATTAAATTAAAAATTATGTATTTTTAAAATAAATTATTATGTGAATATTGTGTGAATGAAGATTTTGACCAATTAAGAGCTACTAGAAAATTTCAGAGTGGGCCAAAATATATGGTATAATAAAGATGGAATTAATTTCATCCTTCAAAATAAATCGAAATAATAAATAAATTTTCTTTAATAAATTGTTTTTTCATGCGTCTTTATTTAAAAAAAGACTGAAAAACAATCAAATACACATGTATTTAATCGAAATTTTACTTCGTTAATAAAAATTTACGATTAACAACAATAAGTACGCGTACGATAATAGATCTCATCTTAATAGTAAACAAATCGGGCATCGCGTGTAAAACAATACGATCTGTAGCTCAGAATAAATTTGTTTATTTCAAAACATACTCTGCTATTTTTACGTTCAGCTTATAATAAATACATAAATAAATATTGAGTAATAGGGTTGCAATAAAAATATAGTTACAGTAGAAGCAGTCTTTATTATTTTAACAATGCGTGATTGTGACAAGTTAGAACCATGGCTAGATCTCCCGGATACGATTCGCATTATTTAGTATTCATTTATGAAATGATATCTCTGCCTTATCTAATAGGCGTGCAATGATATCCTTGTGAACAATATCGCGGACAAAGGAAAATGTACACAAAGTGCGGTCGCCGCTACTTTAGCAAAAGCTACGGATGCTTCCTCGTGCCGTGAATTGCGCATAATTTTCATATTTTATTCACGAAATTGCTTCTGCTCTATCTAATCGATCTAACGGTGCGTTTGCAAATGTTAGAAAAGAATAAGTATCGCCACCCACGAAACGGACGCTGAATAAAAAGCGATCGCTTAACGAACTAGAAACTGGGACGCACGTCAAGGTGGCGTAATCTCTTTCATCAAGTTCCACGAAGTTTCGAGCGGAGGATCGCGAAGAATGCGCGTTGTTTATGTGGTGTTCGGTGTCAAGTGCAAAAAAAAACAAGTTTTAAACTTTTTGTCAACGACTGATAAAATCGATGCATGAGATACAGTAAAATACGACTCATATTAAAATCAACTGATAACGTTATCGCTCTTTATTAAGCGACTTTAAAGACTAGATTTATCATTTTCATGATGTAATAGATTATGCAATATAAGCTTACCACGTGTTGAAAAAATTTATAGTCGTTTTTGCATCTAAAGTTTGATAATCAAGAGGAAAGTTGCTTGATCGACTTTAAAAATCGTACAAATGAAGTAGGCTTTAAACTTTTAACGCAATCTTGTCTTGAAGTTATACAATGGATAAAAAAGAAAAGCTTATATGTTTAAATTATCTTTATTATATATAATTTTTAGCATTGATTTTATGTGTAATACGATACGCAACTATTTTTGTAAGAATGTGCAGAGATAAGGTATTTCAATTTAACATTGCAGCGTTCTTTTTTTTTTACGTAAACACCGTTACAATTTTCTTCACATAAATAGAGACGTGTCATGAAATGTGATTAGGTTAGACTGTCGATATCCGAAGGGATATAATTATATGGCTTCAACGACTTCGTAATGGATCCGGTTTTGCGGATCGTAAGATGTCTTGATGTATAAAAGCGCCGTTCGCAAGCAGCACATATAGCAATATTTTTGCGACAAGCTAATTCGATTTGCGGCTCGTTGACAAGAGCGCGTAGTAACTGGTAGCTGTAGAGTTTACTTAGTTGTACACAAATTATACGTTTACATGTCAGCATTTTCCAGAGCTTAAGGCTACTCGATATCTAAAACCTATGCAATAATTAAATACAGATTAAACCGGAGCAACGTAAATTGTACTTTGTAACGGCATGATGTCGAGAAATAGGTACAAGATCCATGCGCGACGCGCGTACAATAAATAATAATCAATTTGAAAAAAAAGCACCTTTATCAAAAATCATCAAGGATCGTCAGTAGTATTATTTCAAAATGAACGATAACTCTTTTTGTGTCTCTTTATTAATGTTATCTCGATAAAAATAGATTTCCGTAATCTATAATATATTTAACGTATAGATTTCCATAATGCTTTACGATGCTTCGCTTGTTTTATCGTAGTAATAGAATGTATAACTCCGTAGTAATAAAATGTATATCTATAATAGAGTTTTAAGCCTTAAGCCATAAGAAATGGACGAATCATATTCGATTATTCTCCTCGAATTCGACTGTAATTGGTCAATTTCTAACGACTTAAGGCTTAAAACACCTATTGTAGATTCAGGATAAATAATATAGCTGTCACACGTAAATTAAGGTATGGAATAAGGTATTTTTACGGAGGAATATAAAGAGAAACTATACTTAGATATGCAATGAAAAGTTGTACGTTTAACATGAATAAATGTGAGAAAATTATTCGTTACATTTATGCATAGATTTGTGCATCGGTATAGATTATTACTGAACATATCAGATTCTGTTGCGACTACTTAACGCAATTAATTTAATTGGATTATATCATATCCATTCGTCCAACGTGCTAATTAACCTTTACGATCCTACGATAAATTGCACAATCTCGATCATTACATCTGCGTAAATTATGATGCATAAGTAAATGTGATGCGTAATGTATTTCTCACATGAAAATATTACGAGTTTTAGGGTGGCAATGGATAATAATTAATTAGTCATTTTATATTTTCTTTATAGAAAGTTGTTATTATCTATAATATAAGGGTGTGTGAACTTAAACTTTATTGTGTCTAACCGTAGAAAGTACAGACGTAGCAATTTGCAATTGTCATAAATTTGGAGTTTTACTATTGCATTACTATTATTTTGTTATTCAAATAATATTACCTGTGAAAATTAGTGTTAATGTAATGCTAAAAATTTCCCAATTTTTTATTTAACGTAGAAAATGTTTTCATTCACTCTACATTATATTTATTTAAACTCGTCTCTGATCGACTGAGGAACGAAATGCAGGAGTTTAATTTACTTGTGTTTTTTCCTTTTTTATTTTGCATTCCTCAGACTAGAACGTCGTAGAGGTAAGTCTAATAAGACGTATGATACACAAAGAGTAATTAGCCAACGTAATTAGCCAATCGTGCGTCATTGCAAGACTGTTATGGCAAACGTGCATACAGTATGTGTACGTATATCATCCGTATGGTATGCATAATTATTAACTGGGACACCCAAAGGAATTTAAACAAAGCTGACGACACCGATCAGCGCATATATACATACGTCAGCTGACTGTCATCCGGTTGAACGTTAGTGCAACGTCCTGTTTGAAACCGCCGTGATAACGCCATATCCTCCTTCCGTCGGCGTCCTTTCGTTGACTTTCCTCCTTTTTCATTATATAGATATAATTTCTCGTTCTTCTTTTGGAAGGAAACTGGGAAGCGCGATACGCAATATCGCCGTTTTTACGTTGCATCTAAATAAGTACAAATAAGAAGATACTTGATATCGCGAAATGAAAACGTTTACAAGTTGTTTCTGTTTAATACTATTAACATTTTTTATAATATCCTTAAAATTCTTCAAAGCGAAAGTACACGCCATTGTTGTTTCTTGTCTGTTAATTAAGCTGAGTAAGAATGAAGAAAGAGATATTTTTATACGCGATGCTCATTAAATTTAACAGTGAAAGTGCTTTTTATCCGACCCACTCATATCTTTTAATTGTGTTGATGAAAAAGTCAAAGAAAAAAATATTAGAATAATTAACTCTAGAATATTAAAGAATGTAAAGAAACTTATAGATTTATAAACACATGAATTTCAATTAAAAATTTGTAAAGCAATCATTGAAATATTGCGAAATAATTAATAATCAATCAATGTGTGAAAAGGTAATATTTAAAAATTCAAAACTAACAAAATTCATTTTGCACATCATAAATTAATAAAGCTTAAACGTACGTAATATTGTTTAATTAATCTGTGACGTTCTGTTCAAGATGTTAATATTTGAAATAAAAAAGATTGCAAACATTGATGATTAATAAATGAATAGATATTTTTATTTTAAAGAGTGCTCCAATAAGAATTGCAGAACTTAAAGATAAAATATACAAAATTATTGAAAAAATGAAGAAAGAGAATTAAAACATATTGAAAATGACATATAAAGTTATTAATTTATTAAGAGAAATTAAATAAAGTTTTTAATTTTTCTACTATAATCTACTTTCTTGCACGTTATTCGCGTATTAATGAACTTACAGAACGGAAGTAATCACTTTTCTTCTTTCGTAAGTCATTGATTTTATCGGGTCATTCTGGTGTATTCATGGGAGCGTTTAATGACGCATAATTTGTGCGAACCGTAACGAATTCAGTCGAGTAACGAAAACGAGCACTCTCGATTGAGCTTCTGACGATCAGCTTACGTTTTTCTTAAACCTATGCATTTCATGACAAAAAAAATTGCAAGCAAGTCTCACCTATGGTGACGTAAAACGACTGTACAATGTGTCATTGCACTTACATTTGGTGTCATAAGTGTTATCATTATATAAACACAGGTCACACTCGAAGTCATACTCTTATGAGTCATATGTTGTTGATTTATTGAATGGGAAAATTTAAGAACCTACTGCAAAACGATACTGTTATTAAATATCGACAATGTGTCAACTTTAGTCATACATTTCTTCTCATTTTTACAAAATTATTTTTAAAATTTGTTTTTTTATATAATCCTGAATTATATGCTGTATAAATAATGAAGAGATTAAAAATAACTTGATAAGAAATGAAAAAATTATATTTAAATATTAAAGTCAAGTATACGTATAGGCTGAAGTTTTAAATTACGCTTGATAATTGGTCGTACAATTTCTAACATACTGAAGTTTTAACGACGATATGTGTTGCTGGTTTTCATTGACTACTATCTTATGTACTTCTTACTGTAAGACGGTAATTGAGTTCGAAGAGAGGATATCCTTGACATCCTCTTATTCGGTAATTATTACGGTATCTCATAATTCATCCTCTGTTTTCTCTACTTTTAAGTTCGTTTAAAGCGTATGTTCGCGCGAAAGGAAGAAACGCGTAATAAGGATGAAATGTGTTACGGTGCGTCTAATAATTTCAGCCGCTAAAAGTAGAGACCAATTTTAATCTTATCGTCCAATTGATATAATTTGTCACGCCTATCGACGAATTCTAGTTATATTGCTATTTTGTTCACCGTATCGGTAATTTCCTTTTAACATTGTTTTCCAATTAAAGCAGTTATGTCATTATTATTTACCCCCATTAACCTGGACCCCCCACCATCGAAAATCAAATTCGCGATAGGTCAAAAATTTAGTGCTCTTTTGTTGCTAATTAGTTGCTCTAGAGCGAATTTTGTTGCTCCAACCGTTTAGCAACAATAAAAAAAATGGGGGGGGGTCCAAGTTAATATAAAGCTGGACACTCCCATAATGAAAAAATATATATAGAGCTACGATATCAAAAAAACAAATGCACCAGATTTTGTTGCTTTTTTGTTGCTCTAGGATAGTGCAAAAAAATATCGAAA
>NW_017256500.1:2824711-2892562 GCF_001594055.1 Mycetomoellerius zeteki
TTTTTGGTTGCGTTAGCCTATCCGCAATGTTAGTATAGGATTTCGATAGGCTAACACAACCAAAAATTGATTGATACAACCAATTAAAAATGCTATGCCATATTTTACCATCTAATTTGCTGCAGCAGCCAATCTTTTTTTCAGTGTATCGCTCCGAGAGAAATAATCATGGACGAATTTACTGATTGACAAATAAATCTCCAGCTTCGAGAAGTCTAGCCTATCATCAGCGCAGTAGAGATCGGACGAGCTAGAAAAGAGAGGGAGAAACTCGTAGATCGGTAACATTCCACGACATAATACGCGGATCTCTTCTCGTATATGGCCGTCCTAGAGTAGCAACCGGGACACCCAGTAGAGGAGCACACAAAGTCCGTTAGCATCCTTCAGGTACGCTTCTTCGCTTGGCCTTCTAAGGAACATCACATCACGCTTGAGCGAACGTTTTGCAATCGCGTTTGCAGCCACTATCGTACCGGCACGCAACGTACATTACAGCGGACACGACTTTGTTTTTATATTCATTAAATATTTATATGTTCCCTAATTTCTTTTCTATACAGTTGAAAGGATCATATCTGCTAAGATAGAATTTTGCTGGTATCTCGATCAAATGTTATACACATTTAAAGATTTAAATTAATTGGTTGACCGTAATATTTGAAGCTAATTCAAATTCACTTCTTTAATATAATTACTTAAAAAAATGTATTACATTTATTTTATAATACAACTTTGATGATATTTTTTTGAATTTGGTACTCTTTTCTGGATTACATTAATTTCAGTGTATATAAATCGATGAAACCATTAAATGAGTAAATCTTACTTATAGAATTACAATTTTTATATATCTATTAAAGTGCTTCAATGTTTTATTAATTTAAGAAAATGTTCTATTGTTATAATTTTTGTTGTGGCAAATGTGAACCAAACGAATATTTCTTTTTGCTTAAAACCGGTTATTCCACTTGCGATGTAATTAACTGCCGTACGCACCAGTCTTTGAGATATTAGCCGGATTATCTTGCTTATAAAAGCAGTGATCTATAATAATTGAATTCGTGTATAACATTATTGCGCGTCCGGATATTCATTGGACAAATCATTAATTCGTTAACTAACTTTGTTTCGTAAGTATTCTTTAGATCGTGTCTGCAATTTACAATGTAGTTATTAAATACAGCGTACTTGTCCTGCACATAAATTGTTCGAATGTTCAGTTATACCGGTAATTCGATAACCTTAACATATATTTGTATGATTCATCGTGTATCATTTGGTAAAATTTTCTTCTGGATACTTAAAGATTTACAAGCATCCGTGAAATGTGAAAAATAAAATTCAATTTCTTATTTTTAAATAAAACATGTTAAAATATAATCGAATATTTCATGATGACATAATTTGAAAATATTGCGGAACCAGTTTATCAGAAAATCGGCTTTACACGTTTGGCTTTAACGGTTTGGCTGTCATTATATCTGTCAACACATTAGTCAAATATGACATAATAATGAAAACAATTTGATCTTCAATCTTTGGTTACCTCATTAAAGTACGGAATATTTTTATATACTTGTTAAAGCATGTAAAAAATTAATATACTCAAAACGCTCGGTCTGTCTGGAGTCACGTATTTGTTTATTTTCGCGTTTGAGTGACAGATCCCAGAATGGTCCGCACCTTTCGGCACCTGCTGCTACATCTTTTCCTACAAATTAGACTAATTAATTTCCGTGTGAATAAACCTGCTTCCTTTTTTGTCCCACCCCTCAAGACAAGACTTCACTGGATGACTTCGATTACGATGGTGAAATCTCCATCATGAACGGGCGTGAAAGGGTTTCCCCGGTGAAATTCAAGATGCCTGACCTCGTTTGACCTTGACCGAGCTCCATTCCTGCAAAGTGGCAGCAGGACTACTATCAATGTCCTGTATTATCTCTTATGATCGGTAATACTTTCGAATTCGCGAATTTATGTTGTGTTTATGAGTCACTTGTTTTGAAAGTGGTTTTAATAAAGATTCGGAAATCTTGCTGAAATTGGTTTTACGACTGCATTTTCTTAAAATTTACGCAACGTACTTTCAAAATTAAATTTATGTCACTTATGGTACAATAAGAAAACTGCATAAAAGTCCCACGTAATTGTTCTATAAAGAATTTGTATTTTTTTTTCCAAATAAAATATACGCGCGCGTAATTTACACATTATAAATCTTCACGTATGAACACAAAAATGAATATAAGGATTTAAACATATTAATTGAAAATTATTATTTAAATGTCAAGGATTTCTCTACATACCTATACAAAATTTACAAATACTTCAGAGTAGCAAATTGACTTAAAAGATGTCGTAAAATATTATTAAAAAAACTGTAGTTGTTAGTAGACAAGTCGTACGTTTTTACCAAACTATTATTTGTTTTAAAAAATACGTTGTCTTTAGATTCTCAGGTATATAGTTTAATTGAAATTTTATATTGATTCATTATATATCTGCTTCACGAAGTTTAAATTATTCGTGTCGATTACATATAGAAACAATAGACGCACTTGACGACTGCAAGAAGTTCGTAACATAACAGATGAACTTACGACAGACGAAGATACGTGACAAACAATGAGCAATAAAAACAACATCGATTGCTACTTGCTAATGTCGATTATCTACTTAATTAATACGCGATATCGTATATGCGACATCGAATGATTTATCAAAAGGTTAATCGAAGATGCGCGCAGAAACGCTTATATGGACGTCTTATAAGTTAGCGGAACAAAGTGAGCGGAATCGATTCTAACTAACATTTTTATTTGTTGCTCATTTGTTGCTCTGTCGGTTTATTTAAAAAATGATGTTTCGCTAAAGGAAGATTCATTTAGCGGAACAATACCTACAACAAAGCCAATCTACGCAGAAATAACGTAGGAATTTGTTGCTAATTTGTTGCTAATTTGTTGCTGCCGAAATATCTTTTTTTTTTATTTTCGTTGTTATTTACACTTTTTTAGTATGTAATGTATTAAAAAAAATGATATTTCGGCAGCAACAAATTAGCAACAAATTCCTACGTTATTTCTGCGTAGATTGGCTTTGTTGTAGGTATTGTTCCGCTAAATGAATCTTCCTTTTTAGCGAAACATCATTTTTTAAATAAACCGACAGAGCAACAAATTTTTTTTTTGGCAACTTTTTAGCAACAAATGAGCAACAAATAAAAATGTTAGAATCGATTCCGCTCACTTTGTTCCGCTAACTTATAAGACGTCTTATGTGGGCAGGATGAAACACGGCCTCTGTAGTGACGACGTATGAAAAAGCATAATTTTTTTTATAGACGACAGCAATAAACTGAAAGACGAGAAAGTCAACTGCGACTTCGCAGTAAACTTTGATCGGTTTGACCGAGCGTATTTAGGATGATTCATGTAAATTGATCCCTCGCTGACGTTACAGGCATTAATAAAGTTCATGGGCGGGAAGTAGTTCCGGTGACGACTGCGACTAAATATAGAATATGCATTGGAAAGAGTTTGGTTGTATCAATTGCAATTCTGATAGAAAATGGACAAATCAGAATTTTCTGATTGAATCTATTATAATTCTAATCTCCAAAATTCTGATCGATTTGATGAGAATCTTCTCGTTCATTTTCAACCAGAAATTTTTCTCAATGAGTCATTATAGTATAAAATATACTACGTTATATTTCATAAGATTGATAAAAAAAAATTTTTTTTTTTTTTTCAGAAAGAAATTTTATTATTCTTTCCTGAAAAGACATATTTTATTGTCATATTATCTGTTGTATTACCACAACAATTGTTTATATTTGTTAATTATTCAAATTAGTGTCAACATCAATTTAAAAAATATTTTTTTTAAATATAGAAGACTTCGCATCTCTTGATGTTATTCAATTTTCGACCTTGATTTAATATCTTTGATCAAATTAATTTAATAAAGAGTGGAACGATTTGTGATAGAATAGACGATTTTTAAATAATTATCGAGGATTAAAAGTTAAACGCTTTAAGAGACTAGAGTATGACCGACCATGAACCGGATCAGAAGTCGAGGGAGGAAATGAGCTCGTTGAGCGTTAGGAGGGTGAGCAGTAAAATCGAAAGGAAGTACGCGCATGAGAACGATTACACTATGCAGTAAGTTTCTGATAATTTTCAATTAGACACACCCCGACTTCGTACGCTTGCAACTTGAAATAATCAGGTAATCTGGGAGAGTTCATTTAACAAGTCTTACAATACGGTAACCTTCTTTTGTTGAGAATACTTTCTGCAGTTAACATGATCGTAACAATTTAGATCGATAGAGCATGATTGTGAGCAAGTAATATTTTTTGGATCTCTTGAATGATTATGTTGGGAGGGGATCAAAATAGCCTCCTGAGAACCGGAATTCCAACACTTCTAAGTATTGCATTTAAGCTGTCTATAAATAGAAAAATTTAAAATATATGGACATTGAGAATTGTATACATTAGTTTTATCCTCGATTGTATTATTATTGTTTTTAACATTTTAGTACCAAGTCTGTTGTACAGTTATAAATCAATTTAAGGTCTATATATTATGTGTGTCTTTCATAAATATATGTATTATCTAATTAATTTTGCAGCTAACTGTTAAAACCCGTTAAACTAATTTTTTTGCAATTACATAAAGTTTGTTCTAAAATTATAAAATATGTATTAACACCACTTATGTATAATTTAGTTATGAAATTTCTGTAACATTCTATTGTATATAATTTCAAACTATCGTCTTGATTGCAATCAGTGTTTCTTTTTTAATCTTCGCAATGTCTAGTTAAAAACAATGACTGTAGTGGAAATCTTGGTATTCTTTGAAATCTTGCAATATATCTTCACAACGAATTAAGATACATTTATGTTAGTTAACGCGTTTTAATGCCAATGAATTCATACTTCCTGTGCTTTTTACGGTTATATTGCAAATATTATTTCGTGTCTCGGGAAGATGATAGGATGTTTACGCGTCGATCCGCTCGCTGCACGTGCAAGCGTAACGCGTGCGTATAAAAGGCGTGCTCCTGCGTAGAGTGCGTTCACATGCGACCGTCAGGCGACAACCGATGGTCTATCCTCGTAGGTTCAAGGTCCACCTGCGGGAGTGATACTTCACTGCGGCCGGAATAATGGAAAGAACCGTCCTGGGAGTTTCTCATGGAGTCAGGGACCGCGTCTCCAGGTTCATTGCCGCAACTTCCCTCCTTTATTAATGCATTCTTCCGATGTCTCTTTAACCGGCATCTCGTTCTCTTGCGGTCACTTTAGCAACTGGCCAACTGCGTTGCTTATAAAACTGGTCCCGATCTCACGAGAAGTTCGTAGTTGGTTGCATGGTTACATATTACGCATTTTTTGACTAAAATTTTAAAATATCGAAGAAATAATTAAAATTATTTACCTACTTAACGAACGAATAAATAATTTATCGCGAGCGATTTCAAAGAATTTAAGTCAACCACGTGATTAAAAAAAAAGATTTAGTATATTGAAAAATAAATAGTTAATTACGTAACTCTACGTAATATCCGATCGCTTTTAGTAGATTGACGGATAAAAATTGTATTGTACCTCAATACAGTATAAGCTAGTAATGTGTCAAAATACAGGATTCACGTGTGTATCTTGTATCTGTACCTTTAGTTAATATTTCCGGAACTACTTCCGGGCCGACGTATCTATACTTTTAGAATAACCTTTATTAGTTTATTGACCTTGACATAAATCGAGTATTTTGTTCGAATTGAGCGTAACTTTTCTATAAAACTCTTTCTTCTCTGCTCTGATACGGTATCATGCACTTACGAGTATAAATACGGTAAAAGTAACGTAACGTCACCGCTCGCTGTAAGCGGATAATACATTTCAATCTGTGCCGAGACGAAGAGCATTATTGCCACCGAGACTAATTACTACCACGCGCGATCGACAGCTTACTTATAAGTCGTTCCGCATTAACGTTAATACCAACTTGTCAGATTTAATCCGCCCATTTGCCTAGGTGTAATACGAGATTATACGCTAGACATTGAGTTCGCAGTTTTTCTCATAATACTTTATCCGCAGGAATTACGTGCGTAATGAATCCGACGCATTAATCTGCAGTTAGCAGTCTGGCGGGAATATAGCACGTTGCATTTTTCTTGCTTTGCAATCAATCACGAACAATTACTAATCTAAAATCTACTGATCTACGTGCAGATAGAAAGTTTACACCTGAGTCAATGAATCTTTTTCTTTGTATTCAAGTCACACAATTACTGAGTGAGGACAACAGATGCAATATATATATTAATATAATTATTAATATTTTACTTTGCTATAAATAGCAAAATAAAAAAGGTCATTTAAAAGTTAAGCATGGAAATTAATGGACAGAAATAATACAGGGGTTTATAATATAACCGGATAGGAAGTAATTCCTTGTAGGAAAATAAATTGAAAGTGTAGGATAAGCTTTTTTTGTCGAAAATAATTATATTAACACATAAAATTTAAAACTAAAAATTACTTTAGGAGAAGTAGAAGATAGAAAGATATTAATCAGAGTCTATGCGTAATTTGACGAACACAACTTTGCTTATGGCAGCAGGGATAACATTTCCAACAAATTTTCTTTTAATAAAATGAATAAAATTTAATTATTTGTCACATTTTCCTTAATCCTACCACTCGTAATGTCATATGGACGTTACATAAACGCTGTTAAACATTTATACAGTTTCTTTTCACAAAGCGCATCTTCATTAAGTGCACGCATATTCTCTCAACATGATATTTAAACTTAATTTTCTCGAAAAGCCTCAAACGAAACGAATTCTGTACTTCCGACTTATTTTTGTGCAAGAAATCATCTCTTCCCTCCCCTTATCTGATTGTATTATAGGTTTGTTCCTAACCTGTATATTAAATATGGAGAGTTTAAGAAAACGAAATTACATGATTCGGCACAATTTTGAATCATCCTCGGATCACAGAAACAGCAAAAGACCGGGTTACAAAGAAAAGTAAGACGTTTTTTGTAACCCGGTCTTCTGCTGTTTCTGCGATCTGAGGATGGTTTAAAATTTAGCCGAAACATGTAATTTCGTTTTTTGTAAACTCTCTACATTTAATATCATTTCTGCCGATTAATTTCCGTTCTTAACTCTTATGTGCCCTTTTTTATTTTTTTGTCAAGAATTTTTGTTATTGTTATTTAATTTACTATTCAAATTTGCAACATTGAATTTACAATTCAATGTTGCAAATTTATCAATAGCGGCTTAACAAGATGAGCTATAACAAGTATCAAACAGAATAAAAGGATATCTCATCTGAAGTGTTGTGCACTTTCTCTCGATATATGTTTTGATGAACATTCGAAAGTTCATCAAATTATTCTTATAATTAGTCTTTTAGAGACGATCAATAAAATATTTGGATAATCAAAACAAAACAGAGTTCTCTAAAATCCAATTAATAGCTTTGCGTGAATAAAATTGCATTTTCTACTCATATGAATTCAGTAGTCTTAATTGAAAGTTTTTTTTTTATATTAAAAATTTTCCGATATCTTATTGTTCAAAATCTGTTATTCGATCGGAGATTTCTATATTCCAGAGAAAGTGACTTCTGAGATTTTATATGAATATTATCTCTCTAAAACTTCCGCAAATTACAGATTTTGTCAAAGTACGTATCGGGCAAGGAAATAATAGACTTCCGACACGGAATCGCTACATATTTGTTCGCTTATCTCGTTTCACCGACATATGGCATCGGCACGCCATGTTTTATATTCAAATACAGATATTATGTTGCTCGGCCTCGATCGTTGCTCGTCCGTAATGCGGCTGCGTCTTATGATCCGTGACCGCATTTTTCTCTCGATTAACGAACGTTCAACCCAAATCGTCGTGCGACACGATGGAGAGGCAGATTACCACAAAAAAATCACTTTCGAAAATTGTTGATCGCCGTGCGATCCTCCGGCGGCGATCGTCGCCGGAAGTAGACCGGAAATCGGCCGTCCTGCCGATGTAAGACCATTCGATTTCACACGAGGATCTCCGCCGTGTGAACGTGGAATTAACCGAAAGTTTCGCGCAAGTATATTATAATATATATCGTCACCAAAACACAAAATATTGAAAGTGATAAAGATATACCTATATTGATATTAATGTAATATACGTAACGTGATACAGACATGATATCTTTTCTTTAAAGTTTTTAGAATAAATCTCATTGTAAAGAGTGAAATCTTACCCTTAAAGATTAAAAATTAAGCTACCATTTCGAGACTCGCTCAATTTTCACTCTTTAGAGTGAGATTCCATTCCAAAGAATTTAGAGAGTTGACATACTATTCCGAAAACGATTATCATTTTTGTATCAACTATACACACAAATAATTTTTTATTTAAAAATCAAATATCTGCATTTTAAAAGTACCTATATTTTTTAGAAGATTAATGGTTCTTTAATAATGTATTTTTTATTAAATATACTTGTGTTCTTTTAATTATCTCTACAGTTTAACAGTATTATTTTACATTTTTAATATTTTGAAAATAGCACTTCACGCAAACAAGAATAAATGTGACGTTTCTCGAAGGAACGAAACATATGTCCGCGGACGACAGATGTCAGATAATTCTAAAGTCCGCGACAAAGTTGTGGCGTTTCTTTCGCATATCCTGTTTCGCGCGAAGGAATTCACTCGATCGAAGAGAGGCAGCCCGGGAGCAGGCCCTCCCTCGAAGGACAGCTCGAACCGAGTGTTTATCCATATTACCTTGTATCACTCACGTTTCCCTCTTTTCTTCGACTCGGCAGGATGTCCCATTCATGAGTCTTGAAAGACAGTAATCGTAATGACCGACTGACGTCTCGCGTGAATATAACCGTCGCGGTCGTCACGGCACGTTCGAAAGCACGATCGAATCGTCTGCAGTTAACATCTCCATTGTTAACAAAAGGAGAAAAATAACGCAGCAGCACAGGTTCCCCGTTTTACCTCCTCCCCCCCTCTCACAAGATCACTTCGGGAATAATTTGCAATTGTACGCGGAGAAAATATCACGAGAGAAAATATCGCAGACTGTAATTTGTACATGCAACAAAAATATTTTTTCGAATAATTTTTTTTTTCGGACTGTGATGACACATTTTATGTTCCGTTGGAAAACGAGTTCTTCATTTCTTATTTTCCATATAGAAAAATAAATAAAGATACAGTGTATGTGAAGATAGCGTCTCACTTGGTGGAAACTTATTAAATAATGAAAGTTCTGAGTTTATTTTCAATAGTTCTATAGTTCTATATAGGATAAATAAATAGTTCCGGCCATTAAAGCCAAGAAACCCAAAATTCAAAATAAGACGCCAAGTTCACACAGGACCAACTCCGTCTAAAAAGGTTTCCAGCCACAGTTTCTTATAGGATTTGAAAAGATACATAGTTCTACAAAGAGTTCTAACACCTAACATTGTTATTTTGATTATTAAACAATTTTTTTCACTAAAAAATAGTCTTTAGAAAGAACGAAGATGAGACGCTGTCCGATTTCAAAGAGTTCTGTTAATTTTATGGTACTTTTCGTATAGTTCTGAATGCATCCTAACGCATTCCGAATAGTTACGGTGATATAAATAATTTGTTAATTTTTTAAACAATCTTTATCACCCGAGGACGGCGCCTTTCAAAGTATATGTGTGAGACGCTGGCCGATTTAGTGAAAAAAATTATTTAATAATCAAAATAACAATGTTAGGTGTTAGAACTCTTTGTAGAACTATGTATCTTTTCAAATCCTATAAGAAACTGTGGCTGGAAACCTTTTTAGACAGAGTTGGCCCTGTGGGTGTGAACTTGGCGTTTCATTTTGAATTTTGGGTTTCTTGGCTTTAATGGCCGGAACTATTTATTTATCCTATATAGAACTATAGAACTATCGAAAATAAACTCAGAACTCTCATTATTTAATGAGTTTCCACCAAGTGAGACGCTATCTTCACACACACAAAGATGCAGGAGATGCGGATCATGTGCTTGGATGTCTTCCTTCACAGTCTTTACTTCTAAGAAGCGAAGGAAAGGTATTCCCAGTATCTACTTATATGAATTTATTCACATTATTCACATTATTCAACTTGTCATAAGTAAGCCTGATGAAAAAGTAAAAAATAATTAATATAAGCATTTTTTTGCACGTACAAATCAATTTTTATAAATATACATCACGTGATTACGAAACATAAGGACAGATTATATTTATCGGAGAGACATTTTCCAAGAGAGAAAAGATTAATGATTACATTATTTCGCATAATTGTTACTATAGAGCACATTTGATTTAAGGCACGAATAATGAACAATCTGTATGTCGACAATTTTTGTATAAAATTTTAAATGATGATCTTCCAAAAAATGGAATAAAATCTAATGACGGATATCGCCGTTTAGTTTCCATGAGCGAAAGCTTGAGGAAGCTGTTTGATAAATACACGCGAACTATAAATTAGTTGCTGTAAGTTTCATGTACGTTAACTTAAATGTGGGTTATATATATATATATATAGGAAAAGGTGGGTTTTTTTAAGTAAACTCTCTGCATATTTTCACGCGGGAACAACTTTCCTGAATCGCCGCGGGAGTTTCTCGAGTCATAGAGGATTGCGTATTTGCATGTGCGCTTATTTACATATGCGCTCGAGTCCAACATGAACGCACGTCCTAGTTTACTAAAATCTTAGGATTTTGCATTCGTAAATGGAAGGAATTTACATATGTGACCCACGAAAGAGTCGATTTCAAACAACATCAATAATTCTGTTTATAGTAGCATCGAAAATCAAAATAACGAGGCATTTATCGTTTCATTAAATTGTCGTTAAATTGAGAATTAAACAAGAAAGAAAATTATTTTACAGATAAAATATAATGCTGCATATCATGCATACAAATTTCTTTTCATAGGAGTAATAGCCTAAAATCGCTTATTGAGTTTTAATTGCAAGTGAAATTTTTAATAAATTATCACCCCCATTAACTTGGACCCCCCACCATCGAAAATCAAATTCGCGATAGGTCAAAAATTTAGTGCTCTTTATTTGCTAATTATTTGCTAAAAAAAATTATTTTTGCTCCAGCGGTTTACGAGGAAAAAAGAAACAAATGAGGGGGGGGTCCAGGTTAAGATAAAGCTGGACCCTCCATACTGAAAAAAATAGATCCAGTGGGGTTACAAAAAAAACCCCCCCATTTGTTTTTTTTCCTCGTAAACCGCTGGAGCAAAAATTTTTTTTTAGCAAATAATTAGCAAATAAAGAGTACTAAATTTTTGACCTATCGCGAATTTGATTTTCGATGGTGGGGGGTCCAGGTTAATGGGGGTTAAATTATCCGTCTTTAGACAGATTTTAATTTAAATACAGAGATATAAAATTAAATATTAATATGTTAGTAAATAATATTTTGAAAAACAAATACCTCATACTTAATTAATTTTTAATACCTCATACTTAATTAATTATTAATGAAATGACACTGTTAATCAAAATTATTCATATATTTGTGAAAAATTGAACATGATATTGAAATAATTACGTTTTATTATATCATGTGTAAAGAATAATTACATAAAATTTTTAAATTTTTGGTAAATATAAGAAATATATATGTCATAAGATGTATTTGAGACGTCTGCATGTTTCGTTTGCCTTTCTTAAGTTATATGACGTTTCTATATAATAATGTTCTTTTCGAAACTCATTCTGATGTTCTACTATCATTAATGCTTTTTGTTACAGGTTGGTGATGGTGGCATTATAATGCTCGATGCTACTTTAGATGCCTCTACGACCGACGATGCTGAGTGGGAAATCTCTGGGGGTCCACCGTCGCCCTGCGACGTGTCGTTTCTCAACGATAATGTTCTCATCAATGGGCGGAGCAACCTCTCGAGGACGCCACGAAATCATAAGGTGAGTGAACTTGCGCCTTGATTATCTAGTTTTTCCAGGCGACGCTTTGTTCGAAATAGGTTTCATAGAGAGAAAAAGTTACATCGTAATTGAGTCAATATTTAAGCATAATATTACTCACATAATTATATTTCTTTATTTTTAATCGTATTAATTTTTATAGCAAATAATTCCAATAATTAACATGTCTCTTAAAAAGAATATCATTTAAGAAAACCAATTATATATAATATTCTACAATAAATTCATCTCATGAAATTTAAAAGTACGGACATACACATCTTTAAGAAACATCGGAAATGAAAGTTCGAGTAAATTATGAGAACGTTCAATCATGACATCTTTATCATATACTATATGTATATGCAAATAGTAATTCAGTGACAAGCCGGTTTTGAAATTTTTTACCTTACGTTTCAATGAAGAAGTTAAGAGTAAGACGTCAGTAGAGATTAACAGAATAGCAAATAAGAAAGCGTAACATGTCATAACCGTAAATAACTTCGAAGTCATTTAAAAACCAGGTTATTTATTTAAATCGTGTTAATACAAAAAATCTTATCAGGGTCATTTATTTTGATTACCGATTAGGCACGGTGTTACGTCTATCTAATCTAATCAACTGCACCGCCATTATTCACAGGATCGTGACCCGGCTACCTTACTAAATCAAAAAGCGCATAGCGTAATATTACTTTCAAGATCGCTCGCGTGGCGTGAGAAAATCTGCCTCGTGAATCATTCGTGAGATCGGACGCACAATGTGCCCGCGTCCAACTCCCACGTGGTCCAAGGAAATTTTTTCTCCTCAATGGGAGGAAAGAGAGAGGCTCTAATCCGTGCCATCACGTAATATATTTTTGGCGTGATGACAAACGTCGGTTTCACGCCTCTCGGCGCCAGAAACACTGAGTTTGTTCCGCTTACATGCGGCCTACTGACGGAAACGTTCTTCGCCCGCGGATAATAAGAGAAAAGATCATGTATCTTGTGGAAAAATTTATTGGTGTCATTCTACATTTATATGTTGATAAAATTAATAAGACTTTTGATTCTGATTATTTAAAATAAACAATAATATATATATAAAGGAATATTAAAAAATATATATTTTTATATTTAAAGATTATTCTCTCTTATACGTAAAAATGAAAGTTAGTCACGTGCTTTGTATGGCCCTATTAACATGAAAAACTCTCGACACCGTTCCTACACTGGAATTCCCAGGATTGTCTTGTTTTCGAAATATCATCCAATCTTGGTATGTGCCTACATACATTTAATTAGACATTGCACGTTTTTTGCGTAATTTGATATCTGTTAATTCCGGTTATCATTCAACGGAGCTTGTATTTTATTTGAAATAGTAATAAGATATGAACTTTTTGCTCAGTATTTTTTTTCTTAGGCATTAAAGTCTGAATATCTATATCTTAAGATTATGCGCGACGTATAATTTATTATATCAGCGCTAAAATATCAAATATGTGCGTCGTGTCGAACTACGTCGTGATAGGAAATTAAGATCTTTTCGCGCAGGGTAATTTCGATGTAATCTATTACCGATCGACGGCAGGCAGATAAGCGAACAAAGCGTCGTTTATAAAAGATGTAAGATACCTACGTAATATACGGGAAATGGTTGAACTGCAATAATGCACGATGCATACATGTAATATAGACCCTTGTACCGATAACATATCGCTGGATTTAACATCATGTTCCACAGAACTCAAATGTATAATATTGATATTTATACCGAGAGTGCAACGATATGTATATTTCATGCAGCTACCATATATCACCCTGGACAAGGTAATATACACGATTTTAAGCGGAAATATTAGCGTGAAATGACGAATTTGTGAAACAACTCACGGAACTAAAATTTGGGTTTGAATGCGATTTGAATGTCAATGTCAATTAGCTGGCTAAAATTAACTGATGGAAAGAAAATAAATATTGGCGTACACGTATAATTAAATTGTAACGAGATATCTTAATTATCAACAATCTTTTCTAAAGTTATATTCAAATGTCCACGATAATTAATATTTATATCATGTCGCAGTATTTCATTAACTTTTTTGATACCGCTTTTTTCGCTGGCATATAAAACTGCGATTATAGTATACTTTTTCTAAGAGATGCGATTATATATCTTTCATATATTTTTTATTATAAATATTAATCTGTTAATATTTATAATAACATAATATTAAATCCATTATTTTATTTTCACATCTTTTCCTGTTTTAGTTTTAAAATAATATAATTCTCACACACACACAGGATTGCTTGTAACAATTGACAATTGTTGTATCTTAATTTATATGATCTAAAACAATTGTCTACTATTCTATTATTTTAACATTGATTCAAACATCACAATTTTATATATCGCAATATAACTTTCGTAACATACATTACCAAGAATTGTAATTACGTTCTCAATGAATATATTTCGCGGGCATCTATAATCTAAATCTCTAATAATCCTTAATTAGGTCTAGCAATTCTTGCGGAATTTTCAATAGTTTGTATTAAATCATGAAAAATGCAATCATTTTCATCTATAACCATCAGGCGTTTAACTCCATTCGCGGCTTTCTCACGCGATCGCGCGTTGATTTGACGTCGCGATGGAAGGTATTTTGTTACTAACACCGATAAAATACCAATTTGTAAGTAAAAGTATCGTGTCCGCGGGCCCCAGCAATGATTTTCGAGCGCCTCGTCGACCAAGTTAATCTACCGTGTATCATGGGAAAAACGTCGGTGAACAATTCCGCCGGATACAATTCCTTGATACAGCAAACGCAAAAAATAAGTCATAAAAAACCCATCACAAGAATAAGTATCTCGAAAAAAATAAATATCTACAGGAATCATCCACACTTAACTGACGTAATCAGTATTATTTCCTGCCAAATGTATTTTTCTTTTAAGAGCCTTTCTTTGGCCACATTTTTGCTTAGCCAATTTGTAATTGAGATTTCCTTAATAAACGTCTGATTACGCGGTTTTCTCGTAAATCTTTTATTTTTTACATTAAATATCAAATGGCAACCCAAATTGTACATCTTTTAAGCCTGAAATTATTCGTATATAGATGAGATCTCGTTATTCATATTTTTAAAATTTAACTCTCTTCAATTTCACGTTTTTAATCTATTATACATTAAGTGCTGATGCGTGTCATAGCATTCCTACTTAAGGAGAAATCTATGACATTGACCGAGGAATTCATACATAAAGGCAAATGCCGACAGCTCTGGAGCACTCTGTTTTATATTGCCCATTGTGCTTTCTTACACAATCTCGCTATTCGTCTCGGGAGAGTTGATATTTCCTGGATCGCACGACAGACGCTGCGTCATGTTCTCTCTGGATTTATTTCAGTGTTCGTACACCGTGTCGGATTGATGGAAACGCTGGAATAACCGATCGCGCGTTATGCGCGACGCGGAATTCCTTTTCGTGAGTTATCGGTGGAATGAGTCCCAGTTAGAAAATCCACGGGCATTGCTCTTGGATCAACGATTCAGACAAGAATTTAGTCGCACGTTCGTCGTGCATCAAGAAAGACAAAAAATTTGAGTTACACGGGAAAGATTGAGATTAAGAAGGGGAGCTTCATTTGACTTCAAACGCATAATTAGAATTCTGCTTTTAAAAATTTATATGTTGACATTTAATTAACATTTGACCTGCCGAAGGAATTTCAAACAACATCGTGGAATTTATATTGCTTCTTTTATTCTCGAATATTGTTAGAAACGTTTATAAAATATTTGTGATTAATTTTTTTAACAAATAGATTGAATATAAGTATATTGCGCGCAATTCGAATATTTGACAGATGAAATCATTTATGTTGTTGATTCATGAATTTTAACATTTAAAAAATTCTCCAAAAAATATAAATAGTTAAATATTTCTAAAATAAAATAAATATTTTAATTAAAGATGTATTTAAGATACAATTGAAATGTAGTTTCAACATACTTTTCTTAAAAGCATGTCTAAAGAATTACTTGCACATATTTGCTATCGTCTTTGCATATCTTGCGCTCTCGCAGCAGGAAACTCGTTCCTCTTACTTCTGCATTACGTCTTAATTTTATTGTACTTTAGTTGCGATACGATTTAATGCCGTTGATGCTTTCGAGATTAGCGCTTATTTTGCATCTCCAAGTCTAACACAAAAACTCGTAACAGTATTGAAGAATATATTCGACAAATAGCTAGTATTTTATATATAGATATTTCCACAATCTTGATTTCACAATGTCATAATACTTTCTTATATTTATCGATATTTATATCAATAGTTATATCTTATTTATATACACTCTTTGTTATATACACACTTCTTATATAAAATCTTTGAATTGAAATTTAATGCTAAAGAATAACAATTGAACCAGCATTGAAAAAAAGTGGTTCAATTGTCAATTTTTAAGAGTGAGATTTCACTCTTTAGAGTTAGATTTCATTCCAAAGATTTTAGAGTGTAATTGTTATAATTTCTGGTGAATGGAAAATTTGATTACGATTTTATTTCGTCAAAATGGAGAAGAGATAAAATTATAAAAGTATACAAAGAGATGAATCCAAATCTTTTTGCACGCATATATTTGATTTGTTCTTTGCGAATGTTTTTCTTAAGAACACAAAAGAACGTCACTAAAATTTCGAGATTTTCTTCTCTCCTTCTCCAGTTTGTTGCGGCATATCGGGACAATACAAGCTTTACGATTCACTCTGTATTGCGGTTCATTCTGTGCGTCTCGCAGTTTCACTTCGCCAACAAATTCACTTTGACGGCTGATACTTATCCCGCACCGCCGATAATAAATCTTCTTTGCGCGTTGGCTGCGCTGGAAAATCCGGGACAAAGGGAGCGGCCCTACGAGACCGATTGACTTAAGGGAGACGTACAGTCAATGACACAAGAACGTTGTCAGTAATTCTCTGATGAAAGGAACAGAGTATGTTAAAAATTAAAGTTATATTTTAAAAATTATATATGCACTAAAATACATTTACTTAATATGGCGTCCATTCATTATTATTTATTATAGCTTGACCAGCATACATGATGTCCGTAAGATTTTCGGTCACAGTTTATTTGAGCGAAGACTTCCAAATCTCTTCCGAATACCATACCGAGATAGTTGCTTCAAAGTAAATATTCGTTTTTCTCTTGGAGCTCCATCTTCATGATTGATTAGATATTTTCAGTCGGATTTGCGAAGATTGAGAGGGCCAATCCATCGTGACGGTATTATTTTCGCATTTCTACTGTGTGCACAAGTTGCTTCGATGTTTCGAATCGTTGTCTACTTGCAATCTCCAATTGCGATTATTTCGACCGAACCACATTGAGAAAAATTTCTTGTTGAAAAGGAACGAATTAGGAGATTTTAATCATTAATCAAAATTCTGATTATCTTAACTAGAATTATAATAAATTTTACTAATAAAAAATTCTGATTTGTTCATTTTCAATCAGAATTTCAATACAATTAAATTCTTTCCAGTACACTTTTCTACAAATCTTAATAATGATTTTTTATATATTTGCAACATTTGCTTGGCATTGAGAGTTTCAGTAAAAACATCATGCAAAACATCGAAACCTCATTTACAAAAACAATCCCAAACATGAATTTTTAGAGGGTTCTTAACCGTGCGTTAGATGAAGAGTTATCCGCGTAAAATCACGCATGGGAATATAATATGAATCCATGTTCAAACGGAAGATTTTTCAGAAAAGATAATATTGTAAAAATCACGATTCATATTTTTCTATGCTTAACTTTTAGAAGAGGTTTTCAACTTCGTGCGATTTTACAGTCGGCAGCTTCCAAATAATGTTTATAACAATTATATATTGCGCAGGCTAACATTTACTCTTTTTCTTGTCAATATTTTTGTACTTGACGCAATGTATAGTTAGATGTTCCATAAACAGTTTATGTCCGTTTCTACCAGTGTAGATTAACTTTAATCTTGGTTTAACTTATTTTTTATCAATAATAAACGATTACTTTTTATCTTTTTATAGTTCTAAGAATTAGAAAATGATAAAGAGTAAATTAAATCGAGATTATAAAGTTAATCTACACAGTTGGAAAAAATGTGTTGAATTTAACATAAATCGCATGTCCCAAACTCAAATTTTTGAGTTAATTTTACACAAAATGAATATGTTAGAAGGTAACACAAATATTATGTAAGAGAATAAATACAAAGAAAGATAACATCGACACAGTTTGTAAACATACGTGGGAACATTTTTTTTTTCAGAAAATTAACATTTATGATATGTTAAATTAACACATATTTCATTCATTTATCTTAGAATTTATGTTTTAAAACATATTATTTTTATGTTACTTGTTCACTTACTCATAAATTGTGTCAAAATGACACTAAGAAACATTGAATATTAATTTCACAAAATATCTTTAAATAACATAATCGCATTGTGTTAAATTAACACTCGAATATGTTAAAAAATTCAACACAAACGTGAGTGGACCGTTTCCAACACAAATACACAAATTTTTTTACTGTGTACATTTGTACAAATGGGCGTTAATAATCCAATTGTCCTCTTTTTTTGCAGTGAGAAACGCTTCTTATCCCTCTCAGGAAACTCATTGACATTGCATCTCTTTATATCTGTTTACCCACTTTCCTTATAAAGTTCTTTGATTTTTTTCATGTAACATGCAGCCGCTGAGAACATCATTCTTAGCCCTTTTAAGTGTGTACACAAAAACACGGTCTCATATCTAGCTACATTGTAACGACTAGCGTTACAATATTATGCTCGTTTTTTCTTAAAAGTGCAGACTACTACGAAATAATAGTGAGTATTATGAAACACGTAATAGTAAAAATGTAACATACAATGTATCTTACAGTCATCTTTTTTAATCCTTTGCAGTCTGCTGACGCCACAGTGCCATTGCATAAGACCATCAGTCTTATTAACAAACACATACAACTATTAATCGTTATTAAAGTTAATCGTTATAGATAAAAACTAAAAAAAACACAAAGCTCTTTAACTTTAAAAAGTGTTTTTATGTTGGCACGTGTTTATGGTAAAAAAAATACGCGGCTCAATTCATATCAACGGTTTGTTTGAATCAGCATGGTTTGTTTTAGTCAGATGGTGCAATAGTAGGTATAATAATTCATACATAGACCGTAAAGTATTAAACAATTACGAATCGGTCCATTTTTGAGACATTTCCCTTTCGCACAATGCTGACATTCTTGTGCCATTGATTGTACGTGAGAAACTTTCGGAAACGAGGACTTGTAACGAGACACGCGAGCGAGCAATTCTGAATTTTATGTTAAATTCGTTATGCAAGACGTTATGCTGGGGTAATGCAAGGGTAATGCACGGCTCGACGTCGCTTAACTTTTCTCTCACGCTATCGAGACCCGTGAAAAAAAAGCGTTCGTTTATTATCCGCATTCTTAAGTTAAAACTTTACGAATCATCTCTCAAGAGAGTGTCAGACCTGCTTCGGTGTCTCTCCTGCGAAACTACGATAATAACAGGTTGTTCGTGCAAAGGCGACAGTACTGTTTGCATAATGGATTTGTAAATTATTGTATCGACATAACCGGGGTGTGAGTCAACGTCGTTTTGTGAGTTTTACATTTCGCGAAAATGCAAATGAGCAAATGGAATATTTCATTACTTTGCATTATGCATTATGCATCGTGGAGAATTGGCAGTTGATGATTTCTGCCATCAAAAGCAAGTGGCAGACAATACAAAAAATCATGTTACGTAAGAGAGCAAAATCTTTTTTTTTTACTTGTCCTAATTCTCACGCAATCAAGAAATAGGAAGAAAATTACCCAGAAAAATTCTTATCCTATTATGATTTATCTCGACACTGTTATTTCTTGCTGTCAAAATGCCACGTATTTATGTTCGTTGCACATACATTTCGCGTATTTACGTTCGGTTGTTTTAGCGCTTGCAAAAATATCGAATTATATTCGTCGTAAGTGAACGGTAAATAAATTGAAAATTATTTAACTTGACACAATGTCAACAAAGTGTCTCTCGTTCACTTAAGGAACACGCAGAGGATTATCCTCTTCCGTCTCACGCACCGTCAACGACCGGCACCGTTGTCTTTCTTCATGTAAACGTGCCACCGGGCACAACTACATACCCACATCCGAGGCTTAGACATACGCTAGACAATAGTAGTTGGGATCACAGTAATAAAAGGTTCGCGACGCGTAATTTACGCGCGACTTCACACCCGTGCGCGACAACCGACGCGACGCACGCAACAAGCACGCTCGTGTCTGCTAATTACGGAAGATAGAACGGTATGCAGGCATTATGCAATGTATTACGCGTGCATTCGATGAATACGATTGCACCGCGTGTCTCGGTTTCACATATATTATCCGCTTATTAGATAACATTAAACGATGTAAGATTTAAAAGTTTAAACTTACCGTATACTGAGAGAAATATCTGGATGCATTAATTGAAATTCTAGTTAACGAAATATATGTATTGGTAACTGAGAAAGCTGCTTTAAAAATCTTTCTGTATTTATAAAATGTTGAAACCTTTTTATAAAGATTTAAACTCTTTAAGAGACATGCTATCAAAATAAGAAAAAATACGGATCTTTTTATATATAGAAACATTTTGTTGTCATAAATTTAATTTTTATTTTTAAATACACAGATTTTTCTTCTTTTTGCTCGACAGTAAATTAGAATAAATTGAGATCCAGACACTTCGCATCTCTGCAATGTATAAATTCTCACTCACTTTTTCTTTTATATATAAAATCATATATGATTCGAATTATCAAAAGCTTTCACATCTATGTTAATACTAATAACGATATTTAATTCCTATCTGTTGTTTCTGAACAAATTGTAATCTTGCGTGTTATGTATTCATTAAAGTACAATGAATACCGTTATTATCTACTTGTTGACAAAACGCATATTTAATGCATGACTATTAAATAAAAATAGCTAGATACGATGTTCGTTATGTCCGATAAGGTGTATATTGCTCGCGGGTTGCGTGTTGCTCACTTTCATATCAAGTGACACACGACCGAATGACATTTGATCCCTGTGAAGCTGGCCCCTTTTTCAAAATTTGGAAAAAATAAGCAGAGTTCTGATTGCCCCTTATTAGAGAATTGTAGAGTTCTGAATCGATTTTAGAAAGAGTTTCGTTGATTAAAGCGATGAAAACACTATTTGAATTAACGGAAGGCCAACTTCACGTTTCTGAAAATTTGAAGGATTATAACTTTTTATCTTTCATTTTAGCACTTTAATCCATATAGGATAATTAGAACTCTTTGCGAGGTTACTAGAACTCTAAAATCGATTGAAAACTCTACAACTCTTTGGAGTAACCAGAACTCTGTTTATTTTTTCCAAATTTTGAAAAGCCAGCCTCTCATAAAGCCTCTCATTCTTCGGTTAACCACATATTCTTTTCAGTCCAAGACGTTACAACTCACCATAACTAAATGATGGGAAATTCCCGTCGGTGGGTAAAGTATATTCCGAGAAAATCGCTATCATGGTAATTAATCGGAGATTTTTGCCTAAAAGAACATTGCCGGAAATTCAACGTCTTCATATGTATGGGATCGCAACTAATAAAAACGTTGCTTTGCGTACATAATCTTACATAGCATTAAAATGCTAATAACGTAAACATGTGAGATGCAGTTGACATAATAACAATAGAAATATTTTATCAGAATAGAATAATACATGAAATGTGTCTGTATAATAATAATACAGAAATCTAATAAACTGCGACAAATAAAAGATGATAGACATAATATTCAATTAACATTTAAGCAATTATACTGCGCCGTATCGCCAACATATCTGATGTTTTGATTGCTATTACATTTCAACAGAGATTTAGCGTGCAAAATATTTACATGTCGTGAGTTGAATCGAGTTACTGAAATTTGAGAGAGAAAAAAGTGTCCGCTTTTAAGATTTTTGTGAATGTAAACGCAACTTGTTTATAGAATATATATATATATTAGATACTATTTTTTAATAATTACCATTATTAATATTGTAATTATATTCAATTATTATCTATTATTTTTCGATTTCTCTAAAGGATAAATTGGATATCATCAAGTGTGAAGCATAAAAAATATACTCCTCTTTCACAATTAATATTATATAATAATAAGATTAATATAATAATACAATATAATAATAAAAGAGAATATTTTTCTTCTCCGTGTTTAAAATAATTCGTTAGAAGTATATACCTTATATAAAAAAATTCATGCTATTTACAGTAATCATTATGCGATTATTAGATTTTCTACTCAATTTTTTTTAAATTTCATTAATGACATTTACGATCGTAATGCCGCGCGAATTTTAACTGAGTCAGCGAAATTCAAGCTCGTTGAGCATATATTTACAAATTGATTGTAAACGATCGTGAATTGTTTTGAAACACTGGCGGTCTAGTTTTGTATCCTTGAAGAAAAGCTTACGTGTTTAAACAATTTTTATCAACGCGTTACGGATCATGTTGACTGCTCCACAAAGAGCAAAGCATATCCCGTTGCGTTAGATGGCTTGCAGATTTGCGAAATTAATACGTTCTCGCAACTATTGTATAAAAGCAGTATAATAAAAAGATATCTTCTAAACGCAACGGATCTAATTTCACATACGGCTTTTAAATTTGAATAGAAGGTTGCAATCTTATCTTTGTGCTAAATGTCACAGTCTTGCGTATTACAATATGGTCACACACGAGCATAAAATTAGAATTATTTGATCGAAATAAATTCTCCTATTTTTGCTCTTCTCATTATGTATGAAAGCATATCCTGAATCGATTTATGTTCAGAGCTTCTAAGTTTGTCCTTCATTTATGACGCGTTTATGTATTGCCATCGGCTAGGTCGTTCCGCATGCATTTAAATTAAGTGACGCGTAGACGACGCGTAGGATGTGCGTAATCTTCCCAGCAGCGCTGCCAGTCAATAACGGGATCTATAGTAATTCACCTTGTCCGCAGCAGACATTCTAATCGCTCCTCGGTCAAGCATTTAAATTGGCGGCGATTAACATAGCGATCCATCCGCGCGCTCCTGTACGATCGAATTGAATTCGTGTCACGCAAAACCGACCGATAAAACGGCTTTATGTATTTCGTAAATCACGATTTAACGATTCGCAAAGTTGTTTCTAAAATTTTTTATCGCCAAAGCAATGTGTCAGTAAATCGTGACAGGGAATTCTTTTGATTCTATTTAATTATTTAAATAGCTGGCCTTAATCTTTCTAGACTGCCTTTACGGACACGATTTGAATTTGATTATAGAAAAAAATAATATAATGCGTCTTCATATTTCGCACTTGCTTTATAATTGCTTCACAAAATTATTTGAGCATTTATTAACCGTTGTCTGTGTAGACAAATTATGAACTTCAATAGCCTCTTTCGCAAATCAAGTATAATTATCTCTACCACGATTTTATGATTAATGTGAATTTGATTTTAAAAAAATATTATAACACCTTTTCGTACCTCGTACTTGCTTTATGTAAGATTGCTTCACAAAATTATTTGAGCGTTTATTAACTGTTGTCTGTGTAGACGAGTTATAAACTTCAACAACCTCGTTTGTCAGTCGAGTAATTATATCGAAAGGAAACTGCAACGTTCTATGGGAATCGTTATCTTATACTCAATATTTGATATGCGCGATTTACAATTACAACATAATCTATTGAACGTTATTGTCTGAAATATATGATATCTGAAATATATGATATCTAAAAATTCTTTTGCGAGTGATAAGTTGCTTGATTTATTACTGACAGCATAATGAATAAAAGATTTATTGCTACAAAATAAACACATCAGGGTATAAAAAAAAGATCTAAATCTGAGATAATATAAACAGGAAAGTAAATGAGAAATCTTATGATTTATCTTTTTTTTAATGAATAAATAACGACATTAATTTACAATCGCTATAGTCTATAACGGCACACGTTGTACTCTATAACGGTACAATAGTTTATGACTATACAATAATCGGAAAGTAAAGGTGTCATATCCTCATTTTTAAGAAAATGTAATTATAATTCTTGTAGATACAGAAGTGCGTCTATAAATTCGGTGATCGGTTCATTGATTGCATCCGTCCCACTGGGCAAATTTTACATTTCAAGAGCAATTTCCCGAGGTTGCTCAACTCGCTCGATCGAGTAATCGCGCGGTGCCGCGTCTAAATTGCGTCAGAAGCGCGTACACGATGTGCGTAAGGGAACTCGCGCGCGGTTTACCCGCGTTTTATTAGGACATAACGGATGCGACTGCATCCAGTTTTTGCGGCGCGGCATGACCTTTATGTGCATGTCCATTTAACACTGTCGCGGAAAACCTACGGAAGAGATACGGGAGGTTTGAGCACGAGAATCCTAGCAGGATACGCTTAGAGACCATAAATTCTCTCTCCCTAGTGCTTTCGTTATCTGCTGCACGGCCTTCGTATTTCAGGAAGAGCGATATCGTAACGTGACTACTGCAAGAGCCATGTATCCTTCTGTCTCAAAGGTCACGCTGATATTCTCCTTGCACGGAGCTTATGCGTAGATTCCATACAGTTATCCGCTTATTTCATATACGAGCATTCACTTTCCAAAACCTATATGAAAGGTAACATACTATGAAATGTAACGAATGTTCATATAAAATTTTATCTTACGTTATATATCTTACGTTATATGTATATACAGGATGTCCCATAACTTACCTGACAACGCTCGTGGGCAGGTAGAGTGGACTAAACTGAGTCGAAAAGTCCTCTACCATTTTGTAATTTTCGCAATAGTTAACAAGATATTAATTACTTTTTTCTCAACTATTGCGAAAATTACAAAACAGTAGAGGACTTTTCGACTCAGTTTAGTCCGCTCTACCTGCTCACGAGCGTTGTTAGGTGAGTTATGGGACACCCTGTATAATATCTTAGTTATTTTATTATTAGATAATTTGATGCAGATTAATCGTATGTACAAATCTTTGAAATTAATTTTGAAATATTAGTACATCATCGATGGCAGCATTCTTCTTTCTGAACTTCTTATCATTTGTCATGCAATTTCGAAAGAGAGTACAATATTTTCTTTTTAATCAGAAAAATTCTACTTAATTATCCATAACAATAACAAGATAAAAGAATGTTATAAGAAATAATATTATATATAAGAAGCAAAACCTTATGTTAAAAGTTACAATAACAAGAGTATGAATTACATAGGTATTAATGAGGAAATTTTACGTGCTAATAAAATGGAGTAAGATACGTTCACTTTTTATGTGAAACCAAACACTTTCCATGAATAAATATTTCTGATATAATAATAGGTATTTTAAGTGTAGAGAAATTTTTGTCCTCTTGACCAAACTTCAGGTGAACACAAGATTACGGTACGATAGTATGCTGAGTGGAAGGTGCATTCATTCTTTACTGGTTACTCTGAGAACTAGAAAACACAGCTTAAAATGAAAACACAGCTCTTCATTAATAAGAAGAGCGGATCTTTATTAAAATAAGCATAACAAATAGCACGACATATCTTAAAAAATAAAGATTAGTTTTTCAGAAGGAGAAATAACTAGAAAAAATGAAAATAGGATAAAAATCAGTATTTGTGAAGAACGGGATCCATTAAGAGGAAGTCATATCACAGGTGTACCGGGAGAAATCTTTGGGAAAAGATTTAGAAATACTTTCTTTTATCTTTAAAAGGTTATACTACAGATAATGAGACAAAACATTTGTTACACTATAGAGGTATTATTTTTTAGAAAACCGTTTGAAGTATTTCTTTAAGAAATTTCAAAAATACATAAAATCTTTAAAAATTTTACGATCGCAATTGCAGCATGTAATGTTGCAACATGCTTCATTGATTTGAGATAATCTGCTGCATCCTTTGTAAAGGAATCAGTATAGTGATTGTGCCAATGGACGCGCGCGACTTGGTGCGATGATTTGTTTACACGCATCTTTCAAAACAGTTACACTGAAAAAAAAGATTGGCTGCTGCAGCAAATTAGATGGTAAAATATGGCATAGCATTTTTAATTGGCTGCAACTGCCAATTTTTGGTTGCTGCAGCCAATTTTTGGTTGCGTTAGCCTATCTGTAATGTCAGCATAGGATTTCGATTGCCTAACGTAATCAAAAATTGACTGTTGCAGCCAATTAAAAATGCTATGCCATATTTTACCATCTAATTTGCTGCAGCAGCCAACCTTTTCTTTCAGTGTAGCATTGTTTTTTTATGCGTATATGTGATTCCTATCAATATGCGTCGTGCTGAGACTTTCTATTGTGATATTTGCTCCTTATCAATCGTCACGCTACGTTTATCGACAATATTTCCTCGGCGAGAAGAAAGTCTCTTTACCGTTTTCATTTCCGTTTTTCCTAGACATCTTTTCGCGATTGAAAAGACACTGCGATCTGCAATCGCAAATTTGAAGAGAAAACGGTCGCTTTGAGCTTTTCTTACAACGCCATAACACTTTTTATTGTTGCTAAAGGAGAAATATTCTTGATGAAAGTTATTACGAGACAGAGATTTTCATGCTATTCATTAAACTGTCTATGAAATGATTGCAAACGTCCACAGTCCACCAATGACTAAATTTATTATTTCTGCGCGTCTTCAGTTATAGAATTTATATTCTTCGGATACGTGAATATGATTTATATCTTAAGGATATAGAATGTTTTTCATTATTAAAAAGTATAAAATTAACTTAACAATATCAGAGTTATAAATTGCTATATTTATCTGTATATCTCTGTAATATTCTTCTTTGTTATTTCAATCATTTTCAGATAATTTAACGGAGTCATGTACATATCTCTACAGATATTCGTAATTAACTTGTTGAACAAAAGGCAATATGAAAATTTTGACTTTCATATTCAATTTAAAATTAAAATATCTAGATACTCTTAGCTTGTTATAACATTTGTTATAAAAATGTTATAACATTTGTTTAGTTCGAAATCATTTGTAAAAATTCAAGACAATAAATTGTAATTACAAGGCACATAACAATGAATCATGAAATGTACGAATGTAATTGTAGTGTCTTGAAATCAACGTTCGATTTTATCTTAAGATCGAAAGCGACAATCCAAATATCTTATCTTAGATTAGACAATTGCATATATAAAAGAGAATCAGCATATTTGTTCTATACGCAATTTGATTATCACAAGTATTTATCGAGCTTTTATCTTTCATTATCAATTTTATCGTACGACCAAGAAAATCAATCATCATTTTAATAATACCGACATCAATTTCTACGATTAATAAAAGATCTGAATCTGACAAGTTAGATCTAATCGAGGCATTGGAGCGTAGTATTTAAATTCGCTCGTTGTCGTAAAGAAGAGGTATCTCTAAAGATGACTGTGGAAAGTCCCGCGTTCGTTTCTCAAGTTTTGCTATTAATGCCACTTAGCCAGCTAGCCGGAACGGTCCATGATTGTCGCAGTCACTCGCTCGGTGAGAAAATACTAATTGCAATTTGTGACGAAGAGTACGAAGAATACCCCGAAAAAGTGGAGCGCCGCTCTAGAAAGCGCAGTATCATGGCTTGAAGTGACTTTTCGAGTCTCTTAGGTGCTCTTAGGCGTTTACTTTGAGAACTCTTGTCAGCAATATAAAAAAGAGCGAGGAAAGAAGACGACGCGTGAATGATGATTTTAATTGCGAACGCACAATTCACAATCTCATACCCCAAAGAAATGTATTGCTCTGGACGAGATCGATCTGTCGATTTGGTTTTTTGTCTTATATTTCATGACGCCTCAGGAAGAGAAAGAATGATGCGTATATATAATTACACGAAGCGAGCAGTCAATCCCTAGTTGAAATAATCACCGGTACTGTTATCGCCAGACCGTCAGCCTAAGTCATAGCCAGTCGCGGATTGATGTAAATCTTGGCTTTACATCGAAACGTGTCGGAAATAATATTTGTAGAATATTTATGTCATAAATAAAAAATATTTGTAGAATATTTGTCACAAATAAAAAAATATTGTATAATATTTTTATCTCATTACATATTTAAGAAATTAAAAAGATGATTTTAAAAAATATTTTTATGAAAAATGTGTGTGTGTGTATAACTCTTTTAATACACAGAAAGGTATAAGTTATATAATTTATTTAACACTTTCTGTTCTGTGTCGGTGATCCACTTTCCATTTGCCATTTTTTCAAATATAATACGATTTCAAAGATAACACGATAGAACATGTTAAATAATGACAAAAAATTATTTTATTATATTATTTTGGAACAAAAGAAACTTTCAATGGAGATGCATTAAAATTGTTATATATGATATATTTTTGCATAAAATTTCGAGTTTTCCAAAAACATATTTTACCATAAAAGAAGTGGAAATTTTTATATTCATGAGGAAAAGATATATTTAGCTAAACTAAAAACAAGTGTTACATCTTCTGAACTGTTATATAATGTCTGTTCTTTTTTTGATAAAAAGGCTTCTTGCACAGTTTATCTTTTCTATTTTTATCTTCAACAGTGAAAAGAAAAAGAGGAACGATGAACCGTGCAAAAAAAGAATAGACCTAGTATAACGACTGTCGTTTAATCATGAACAGAAGAGACAATAGTGCTTTCTCCTTTGACGATTTGCATTTTCCAACGAACAAAGACGATGACGACGACGACGACGACGATGACGACGAACGGGCGGATGGGCGATCGTCTCCACTTGCTGCTCGCAGGTCGAAAAAGCATCGAGTGTGACCAGATACTGTTATTCGAGGCTACATTATATGCGGTTGCCGTTGTTGTTCTCCCCGTATCTCATTTGTACCCGTGCGCGCGGCAATGCTTATTACACGATGCGCGCCTCGCAAAATTTTTCCACGTGTAACTGTTCTGCTGAAGGCGTAAAAGGCGAACATAAATCGCCGCGTTGGCTGCGTAACACGTGTTTACATATGCGAATACCCTCTGCACACACCCGGCACCGATTCTTCATATCCTACGCTCATACAAATTAATTTATCGCCTCGAACTCGCGATATTTTCATGCAAATCGTTTCGTATTATGCTCGTTTACAGCTGCTCGGATTAATTAAACCATTGTGTGATTTCAGCATCGAATACAATTCGACGATACCGCCACACGTACCTTCGAGTACCCCAGCGAAGCGTCGATCCTCGAAGGCGAGACCAGCAGCGTGGATGGCGAAACTTCCAGTTCCGTAGTCGAGCAACATTCTACGCCGAGTAACAACAAAATCTCTTCGACACCCAGCTCGACAACGAATATGCCATCCCTTCTCGGTAAGATCAAACTTGAGTCTCATTTGTAGTTTGACAAGATATTTTTGCAATTACAATGACATGATAATATAATTAAGTAATTAACGGAAATTATTATATCATAAAATACTCCAGAGATATCATTGAAAATCCTAGAAAATGTTTTATCTTATAATCTTGTCACTTAATCAATAAACATATATTAAGCAGATAGAAAAGATAGAAGCAAAGTAAATACATCCGTGCTACTTGACACTTGTTATCTACAGGTGGAGGTGGACTAGCCAGTTACACTCCTAGCAAAGTGGATCTGACGTCGGAAGGGTTCGAGCTGGGTATCACCAGAGCTATACTGATGGTTCCGACCCCAGCTGCAACAACAACAACAACCGAGCAAACCGATAATACAAGCGAAATGGAATACTTGAGACCGGCTCAGGACGCAGGCGCTTGGGGCTCGGAGACGACCGGCGATCTTCTTTATTAAAAAGAAATGTAGAATGATATTTTATCATTCGCAAGCTCAACGTCCCTTCGCAGTAATAGAACGAACGAACGAAAAGAGAATGAAACTTATAAGGCTAATATTAAGTATTCCTTTTTTTTTCCTAGCGGCGAGAAAATCGCAAAAAACTACACAAATGCAAAAGAATCGATATATTATAATAAACTTTAATAAAAAAAGATTACGACAAATGCTCACATAAGTATATAAAGCGAATTTTTCATAGAAAACAGGTTTAGACGTTCGCGTTCATGACCGGACGACATGTTGGACCACAGATAAGTTATCGTCAAGTGCACATTAAATTAAGAAAACTTTTTTTAATTATAAAGAAAATCAAAAGCGCAATCTCCGCTCATGAACGCGCCGAGTATTGAAAGCGAAGTTTATTTAGATGATTAAGTAAAAACTAACAGTATCATTCCAAGTATATGCATTTACTTTGTATTGTTACGCTATACAGTCAAATCAGCGGACTTTTCTTACACAATGAATCATCGAAACTGCCAAGATACGCTATATAGTGCTGCTTTTTTTTATAATAGCACTTGAAAGAAAGAGCTCAGCGACTGATACTCTGTTGCTTAAAAGAAAAACAAAATAAAAAGAGCATATCATCTTTCTGGCATACTTTATAAGATAGAAAATAAATCGACGAGAGAATCGAGTTTTGTAACCTTTTTGAGATTACTTTAATGCTAAGCTGTGAGTGTTCAAGCTGCCAGTAAAAGGCCAGACTTTTATGCGAGTTTTTTTGTAGAAAAAAAGGCAAACGAGTTGAATGTCTTTGAGATTTAATTGGAGGAGGAAAATGTTCAGGAAAAAAAAAACAACTCGAGTTTAGATTTGTAAACGTTTTTGCCAAAGTAGAACGTAAGTCTACTTAGTATATTTAATAATGTATATGTACAATAAGTGTTCCAGTTCGACAAAACTGTAAGAATTGTAAATTTTAAAGCACATCGTCATTTGTACCGAATGTATGGCAGATCATACTATGCCTTGCAAATGCGAAGATAAGCCATTACAGCGTGTCTTTTCATATTGAGTTTGCATTTATTTTTCAAGGATCATAATACATAAAACTAATAGCTTTTCAGCATAGAAGTTGCATAGGTGAAAACGGCGGTTTAATGTTAATTATTAATTTTAAGGAAATTGAATTTTGTAAATACTAAATTATTGTTGGTCTAGAAGAGCCATCCAAGATAAGTTAATCGAGTCACGGAAGTTCGAGAAAAGAAATTACATTACTTTTAAGATCAACTTTCTTGTATTACTTTTGTCATTGTTTCTTTGTGTTAATTTCTTCTGTCATCTATGAAGCACATCTCGGATGCGTTATCATGGATAATTGAAAATATTGTTTTGAATCGTGTAGGTGTAGGTATTTAATAATGTATGATTGTACCGATATGTAATATGATTTTACGACTTGGACAGTAGACTGATTCAAGCAAGAGAACGCGATAAAAAGATAATTTATTATGAAGATGCATTAAAAGTAAACTACTGCCGCGTTTTGTTAGAATTTCAAATATATTTACTTTATTTAGATGCTGTACCAGTTCACCGAATAGTTTACGATGTATCGTTGTTTGAAAGACTCGTTCTTGTGTCACAGCGTTGTGTCTTACACTGTGATATTTTTGTTAATCTTTTTCTAGTATAAAACATAATTTCCAATTATTCGTCAGACCCAGCAAGTTGTTGATACTCTTTGTATCTTGTTGCTACAATACACGAACATTGCAAAAAGCAAATCAGATTACGTTTGTGCAACATTCCAAATTGAAATTATATACGTATAGATCTTTTTTTTAATTTGTCAATTATTTAATCACAATTGTAATCTCTTGGCTCCAATACAGGAGAGCTGTGTAACAGTTTTGTAAATTACCGTTGTACAGAATCACGAAATACCACGTTTCAAGTGGAACAATAATAAGTGGAAACGATTGTGAGGTGACTATTAATAACTGAAGCTTGGATCTATATTATTACCTTCTTAAATATGTAAAAGTATTGTGTGATGTATCGTCTATGTGTTACAAAGTATCGAAGTAATAAAAGAGACAATTACTCCTTATTTCTTATTCAGGACTCTCATCTATAAATATCCACAAGATCAAAAGAAAGCAGTAAAACGTTATAAAAAAATTAATTCTATTTATTTAAATAAATGGACAATGTACAAGTTGAATGAATGAGTCATATTTTGTGATTCGGGTTAGAAAACAGTCTTAAATATATTACAGGACTAGCATTAAATTAAGCTTAAACTTAAACTAGTGTTATTTGTATATGGAAGTATAATATTCTTCTTCCAGATCGTATAAATCCGCAGCCATGTCGTCCCTCAGGGAAGCCAGTTTTTGATCACATTCTACTTGCTTAGTCCTAAATAATTTGCCGTTTTGTATTATAGCGTCATTTACAGACGGAAAATCATTCAGAATTAAATATTGCTTTATGTCAGAGACTAGTTTCATTAATGATTCGCCAGCACGCACAATATTAGCTGCTCTGACATGCATTTCATATGTATCTTGCTCGCATTGTGTCATTCGAGATAGTTGAGAGTCATTTTCTCCTTTTGCGAGTTTAATTATCTCTGAAAATAGTAGAATTAAATCAGAATTAAGATAGATATTAAAAATTAATAAAGATAATACAAATTATTAGATTCAGTTATCTGATATAAATCTTTCTCCTCCCAAATCTTATATATATATAGAGAGAGAGGTAAAAATTGTATTTATTATATGAAGTATTAAATTTTACTAAACGCTACTATGCTAACATTCTAATATTAATGCAGTATGAATTTTTATTTCTTTTAATTTTATTATATGATATAATTTACAGTGTTAATAATTACAATTTGTTTTCACGTTTATTTTTCTATATTGCATCTTTAATACTAATAACTAATTTTTGTTTTATATTTTTATGTTACGTTATGTTTTTAACATTTCAATATTTTGAATTATATGTAATAGAATATATTCTACTACAATGTTATAATTTATTAATTGAAAATTACATACAAAAATGAAAAAAGAATCCTTTTATTCTCATATACATATTCATTTCAAATTCATATATACATTCTAGATACATTTTGAGAAATTATACTTAAAATTATAGAATTAGCTTCGTCAGTTGTTCACCGAAAAATTTCAATTCATTCTTACTATCCAACATAAGAAATATTGAATAAATATATATTCTAGAAAATATTGTACTATAAAGAAAGAGAAGCAATTCTCTAAATAAGTTGTGGTACTTGGTGTCTCGGAAGATAGAAATACAAATAATTGGAGCATCAAAATTACATCAAAATGAAGCAAGAAATTTCTTGTATAGCTGCACTATATTATACTTTTTGCAGTTAAAGTATATATAATTAAAGGAAGAAAAAGAGAAGAAAGAAAATTTAACTATAAAACCCAGAAAGTTCAATAATAAAGAACGAACTCTAAATTATTGGGGGCGAAAACGCCGGGGGAGTTACTCCCACCGGTTAGTGACATTTTCTGTCTTTAGTCTCATCTTGAGGTTATATGATGCCTAGATACTACAACTCTTGTTACGATTCAAATTAACTATTTGATGTAATTGCAGAGGCGAAGACGCCTACGAAAATAGGTTAGGATATCTAGAGGTTAGAAAAGTACCTTCGAAATTTTCCAGCATGGACTTCACGTCGTCCTTTAACCTCGTCGTGTATGATTTCAATAACGCCTCTTTACTCTGAGGAAGTGCACGTTGTGTGGCCATTGTATCGCACTAAAACGGAATAACATGTGCAACCAGTTCAACACTGTCCGACTGTCAACGATGACAAGAAGGACCTGGAAGGATCACGCAGTGACGCAGACACAAAAAAAATGACAGGCAAATTTTTTACAACGGAATGAACGAAGTCGCGGATAGAAGAGAAGGGGATAAATCTTGCGCTGTGCGCATGCGTAGAGAAAACGATACATATACCACATATGTATATACGCTGTTATATTTTAGGCACGTATATATTTACTTATGTAATGCGTCATCTATACACGGAGTTAGGGTGTTATTTCATTTGTGCATTTTTGTCATACGACAAATATGTGCAGGACAGAGAAGTTCTCGGATCTCTCTATCCTATAGCCAATCAACAGGTTTGAAAAATTTGTCGTACGACAAAAACGCACAAATAAAATAGCGACTTGAAGTAAGAATAAGAAATTGACCAATCACAATCGATTATTCTGCTCACATTCGGCTATGATTGGTTAATTTCTTATAGCGAATTCGATTGGACTCAGTGCGCACTAGTACAATTAAAGCCGTTGTACATAAAATAACGTAAAGAAATGTTTATAAATAAACATAGAAATCAACCAAATCATGAAATAATCAGTATATTTTATTGTACTATTAGGTAAAATATGTATTTCATAATTTTAAATATTTGTATTTCATTTTTATACTCAAATCAAATCAGTGTACAACGGCTTTAATATGCACCAGTGCGCACTAGTGCTTCCAATCGAATTCGCCATATAACTCTTCTTACTCCATGTACTGTAGACAATGCATTAGAGAGATGATACAATGTAATTATTCTAATTATTAATTAAAAAGTTGTTGGGTAATAGTCAAGAAGAGTGAGTTCCTCACCGATCTTGATGGAATTAGACTCATTCCGCGTTTTTACACGAAATAAACGAATCTGGCAAAAAAAGTTTTGCTCTGCTTCCGTGGACCGAGATATTAAGCGTTAAGGCCATCACACGTACAAAAATTTTAGTTGTAATCGTAAGGTCGCAATAAATCGACCAATCAATCAAAATTATGATCTCGCGTTTCAAAACACTCGACTGTGATTGGCCGATTTGCTTACGGCCTTACGATTACGACTAAAATTTTTGTACGTGTGATGGCCTTTAAAGTTGACGACTATTGAGGTTAGGAAATCTACCATAGTGGCGAAATATTGCGACGCAAGTATATACCGCGGTCACTTTAGCGTAAATCAAGCCGTGTTAATGTAGTCGACGAAATATTCGCTAAAAAAAACGCTACTCTGCTTTTGCTATGTTTGAAAAGTTGTAAACTCGTGGAATCGTTCGTGGGTTTACAACTTTTTACGCGAAGCGCGGTTCTACATAGATTTTCAAGTTTGCACGCACAAATTTAAGCGAGATTTAATTTTAAAAAAATTAACTTTGGTTTTACGAACGATTTGGTTTATGATGTAACAAATTCGATGTTAGAATCTCTCATTTTTGTCATCATCATTATTACATTCAGCATCTTATACTATAAAGGAATATTTTAAATATTTGTGAATATTATTAAATTTCTTCTCATTCATCGAAATAAAAAAAAATGTGTACATACTTATATTCATTTCTAATGTAAATGAATTTTAATCTCCATTTAACTTACTCTTTATCCTTTTCTTTTAATTCTTAAAACTAAAAAAAAAGATAAAGAGCAAGTTAAACCGAGATTAAAGCTAATCTATATCAATAGAAATAAGAATTATCAACGCAATATTGTGACTCAAATCACCCGCGCCATATTGATTTTCACACAAAGGCGAGCGCCGTTTTCATGGAGCCATCTTTCCTCACCCTCTCGAGTCACTCTCGAGCCCTCTTACCCTCCGCCTGCTGTTCCATCGTATTCTACCCCACTCGACTCCCTGTTGACCCTCTAGCTAGAGGGTTGAGAATCGATATGAATACGCCCGCGAAGCGCGCTCACCGCTGAATCTCTCCGCAACTACGCAAAATTCCCGGCCATGCGAAGGCAGAACATGCCCTTGCGCGAGACCGATGGAAGCGGCGGAAGTACGAGCGCCTTCCCCAGTCCCCTCCGTTCCACCAGCCGCTCCAGTCGCGGGGTGACCGCGAATCGCTGTTCCTCACGCGCCTGTCCGACGAGGACGGGTATCGAATCGGGCTCGGTCCCGATATATCTCCAGGGGGTGGCCACCCTCGCCTGCCATTCGCACGCGAAACTCGTGCGCGACGAGTAATCCGAGCGGACCTGACTGTATCCCATTCCGGCGAGTATTCCAATTCGAGAATTTTATCAGTTCCCAACTCCTGACGTGCGGAGAATCATGGAAAAAACATCTCCTGCAGGAACGAACTCGTAAAAAGTTAAATAAGAAACGAAGAAATAGAAGCTTCGGGAGAAGGTTTCTGTTCGTCGGAATTGATTTTGGTCGATCGTGGTGAAAGAGGAGAAAGAGGCGAAAGGCGTCGAGGTGGACGAAGGACGAAGAGAAGAGTGACATTCGCGCGAGGAGATTCGCGGGCGATCGAACGTGTACGCAGCAGCGTCGTGAAGAGGGTGATAGAGAAAGAGAGGGAGAGAGAGAGAGAGAGAGAGAGAGAGAGAGAGAGAGAGAGAGTGTTCGATTAGTCTGGCGACGAGGTCGATCGGGCGAGGACGATGGCAGTGAGCGCTTTCTCGACGACATTGCACACCACCGATTTTGCCACTACGTGTCCCACTACACCCGGTATGTCGTAGAAGAGTGCTAAAGAGCGAGAGAGGGAGAGGGAGAGAGAAACGTACGGTTTTAGCGAGCGCGCGTGAAAGCAAGTTCCGCTGCTGGCGGAATGGCGAGCGGCCTTTCTCGACAATGCGCAATGTTGCTGGGCTTAATTGTGATTTTAATGGCAGCGCTCTGGACCGAGGCGTTGCTACCACCCGAAGACGAGGAGGAGAACGTCCTGCACATCGGTGGCATCTTCCCCGTAGCTGGAGAGGGCGGTTGGCAAGGCGGTCAGGTAAGAGAAAGCTCGACGTCCTTTCGTCTCAAATGTACGAAAAATCGCGTAGGGGGTAAACAAAGGGACGATTTATTTATTCATTAATGATAAGATATTTAACGTCTTTTTACTTATTGCACGTAAACCGAGAAGATGCAGACATTACAACTAGCTATGTACCTTTTTTCTTTAGATAATTCACTTAACGCCATGAATGCTTCGAAGTATTTGATTAATAAATCAGAAGAGAGAATTTTATTAACTGATCAATTACAGAATACTTTAAAGGATTTGTAGGTATCAAGTGGACCATAGCCTTTGAGATAGAATGTTGAGCAACTGGTAAACGAAAACGGAACCAACGCTCCGTTTCCAAGGATTTATTTGTCAAAATTAATCTTCGATCGTTAATTAATGTGCGCAGTACCGATATTGATAAAGTTGATGATAGACCTGATATTTTCTTTGCTCGAAACTTTCATATTTACGGAAGTTTTAATTTATCCTCTCAGAAGCCAAATCGCTCTATTCCGTGGAAAAAATGTAGAAAATTTAAAAAGTTACAAGCTAATTGTGTTCTTTGATAAAATTAAAGAATTCACGAGAAATCAATCAATTTGACTTCTAAGAGGCTCATTTATCCTCTTTTTACATTTATCTCGCAGTGATATCCTTATGAATTCGGTAAGAGATATGATGAATATCCTTGCTCATTTTTACACACATTTACGAAGGAAGATGAATTGTTACGCGATATCGTGATTGCTTGCAGCTTCCCTCGTTTCCTTTCATCCTCCCGTCTTACGTCTTTCGCTTCCTCTCACTCACGAATTGTTCGATAAACGACCTTGTGACGTCGATAGCGGGAGCAAAATTTCTGAGAAACTTCACGAGCCGTTCCAAAACTTTAGAGATCGAATTCCAGAAGTTCTCTCATAACGGCGAGTAAGTTTACTCATGGAAGAACATCTTTTTTTGTCCCGTGTTCAAAAGTCATGCGCGTCGAAGCGTTCTTAAAGCCGGAAAATCTCGAAGGATCGAGTAAAATCCTTAACAAATTTAGTGAAGTACGCATTTCTCACGAATAGTTAAGATTTAAAAGCTCCTGGATCTGCAACGAAAGAACAACAAAGATAATAATAAGAGTCGAGAAATCGCTGTTTAGTAACTCGCTTCTCTATTTTCGCGTCGTGATTATCTCTTGTCATAATTATCTCTTGTTGGAGATTGTATTTTCTTTCGCGTTGCTATTTGATATTCCGCGGTAATTTACAGAGAAAATTCTACATGAGGTATTCATTACTTTTCGTCAATTCGCGTTTAAATTGCAAATGGTTACTTTACAGTATTGCGTTATTCTACGATGCAGTTACACTGTTAAATTCATATTGTCAAATTATACGTAATTTGAATTATTTTTAATCATTTCTATGGGTCGCCATTGCTTCTATTCAATATGTCGGTAATTTAACTAAAACAATGGAGTTAAACAATTTAACATGAAATTATATTAAATTTGACCCAAATTTAGCTTATTATATTTACTAAATGCATACGTTAATATAGACGTGGTTTACTTTGAAACAGAAATGATTTACATTTTGACGCACATGAAAGTTAAAAATGACAAAATTTAACTTAGTGGAATATGTACCATCGTTCTAACAGTGTACATTTAATTCGTGTCTTACTTAAAAATTAAACGCAATATGATTTATATACCAAAAAAAATAAAAGAGCGAATAATATTTTCATTATTTTTTTTTTTTTAATAAACGAAGTAATATTTAATTCACTTTACGATTAAACGCGATGGTAATCTATTCTTTTTACGCGGTGCAAAGTTGATACAACCACGTAAAGTAATCTGCATACTCAATGAACTGTTTCGAAAAATTCTCCCGCAAGTTTATCGAAAAACTATTCAATTTCTGAAAAACGTTTTATAATTTTATTATTTTTATAATACACACTTTTCGAGCACGAGGAAGCTTTAAACTGTCTGCATAAATGAGCACTATTTATTCGGCTAAAACACGACGCAACTTGAATGCATTTTCAGTTTTTCATAGATATTCTCCCAGTATCATTTTAATACTGTTGCGAAATTTTTCTAGCGAATATGAAAATCGGAACGTAAGTCGAATGTAAAGGCAGAGAACCTCTAGGAAGCATAAAAATTGAAACAGCGATAAAAGGGGCGTATACCCTTTAAAATACTTCTTTTACATTTTGCAATTTCAATTTATGCTTCGTAGGACTCAACCAACTGTTCTCCTCCGATTTTAAAAAAAGCTTTGAATATATTAAAAATATAGAAAAAAAAGCAAGATTTTTTATAAGTGCTGAGTCGCACGTTAAGAGAATCCTCCCTCGAAAAAATTAAATAAAAGTTGATTAGTTTTAAGAGTATTCTATAATAATGATAAAAAAATATTTTTAACAAAAATTTTTTATTTATAAAAAAATTAAAAAGTTTTTAATTATTATTATTATAAAGTACTTTGAAAATTATTCAGTTTTTACTTAAAATATTCTTCTATATCTTTCTTTCACAATTTAGACGATATTTAGACTCAGAAAGAAAAAAACCGATTTTTTAAAAAGAAAAGTTTCATCCCTTACATTCGATTTACGTTCCAATCTTTATTTTCGCTACGAATATTTGCGTCGCAATTGCATCCCACCTACGAGAAAGCATCTTTTAGCCACGAATGACGTGGCACTGCTTGTAATCTTGCATGCAAAGCCAATTCATCAAATTAGGGGATTAATCAAGCTGAATTGCATTATCATTTATTCAACAGGCTTGCATGCCAGCTGCGCGCCTGGCCTTAGAGGACGTTAATCGTGAAAAGAACTTGTTACGCGGATATAGACTGCACCTCCATTCCAACGATAGCGAGGTAAACTCACGAAGATGCTTTTAATGTCATTATAATGATAGACGATGGTCACTGCCGCCGTCACCGCTGTCTTGCGCGATATAAAATTACCTCTCTTATTTATTACATTACAGTGCGAGCCCGGCCTCGGCGCATCCGTAATGTACAACTTACTATACTTTCCACCCTATAAATTAATGCTGTTGGCTGGGTGCAGTACGGTATGCACTACGGTCGCCGAGGCAGCGAAGATGTGGAACTTGGTGGTGGTGAGTATTCACTTCTTTTTTTCCATCCATTTCTTTTTTCCCCCTCTCTCGGTCGCCTTTATGTAAATCTCGTATTTCATTGCGATCGTATATTCCGTGATATAATAGATATATGAGAACATCTACGATATCCTTAGCTCTGCTACGGTGCATCGTCACCAGCGCTGTCCGACCGAAATCGATTCCCGACCTTGTTCAGAACGCATCCTTCCGCCACTGTGCACAACCCCACGAGAATCAAATTGTTGCAAAAATTCGGCTGGTCTCGGGTAGCGATATTGCAGCAAGCCGAAGAAGTATTTATATCGGTAAGGACGTAAAAAATGTACTTCCCCAGATAACATGCATGTCTAAAAAATATCATAAAAATATGATAAAGACGTCTTTTGGGACGTACATGTTTAACAGATATCTAAAGAGGACATCATAAAAAAAGTCTTTTAACTTATAGACAATACGTGTTGTCTAGGTTGTTATTTTGTAAAGTTCATGGAAACTAAAGTGATTCGACTTTTGCATGATGAACAAATCTAAGAAAATATTTTAATATATCTATATATATAATCTATCTTCCAAAATAGAACTGGCCAGATTCAGAATTAATATTCGTCTCTTATATGATTCGCTATTAGTGTAAGTACGAATATATCTGACCCATCAAATTGTCTTAGACCGTCGAAGATCTAGAAGCACGATGTAAAGAAGCTGGGATAGAGATAGTCACCCGTCAAAGCTTCCTGTCGGATCCTACGGATGCGGTGAAGAATCTACGCCGTCAGGACGCTCGGATAGTCGTCGGTTTGTTCTACGTCGTAGCCGCGAGACGGGTGCTCTGCGAGCTCTATCATCAGAAATTGTACGGCCAGTCCTACGTATGGTTCTTCATCGGCTGGTACGAGGATGATTGGTTTGAGATCAACCTGGAAAAGGAGGGCATCACCTGCACGAAGGAGCAAATGCGAATGGCAGCGGAGGGACACATGACCACCGAGGCACTTATGTGGAATCAGAATAACGACACGACAATCAGCGGCATGACCGCCGAGGACTTCCGAAAGAGATTGAACAAGCTGCTGAAAGATGACGGTTACGACATAGATAACGATCGATATCCGGAAGGATACCAGGAGGCGCCTCTCGCCTACGACGCCGTCTGGTCCGTCGCTCTTGGTGAGTTTCGAACACACATGTGAAACCCAGCAAGTTGGCGACCAATAATCGTCTTATCGATCCTTTCTTCTTTGTCTCTACTATCAGCGTTCAACAGAACCATGGAAAGGCTAAGCAAGTTGGGGAACAGTTTAAAGAACTTCACTTACGAAAACAAAGAGATCGCCGACGAGATATACGCGGCGGTAAACTCGACCCAGTTTCTCGGAGTTTCCGTACGTAGAGCCTTAGCTAGAAAATTGCACGTTCGTTCACAAATCCTAAATGTTAAAATGTTTTCCCCACAGGGTCACGTCGCATTCAGCTCGCAGGGTGATAGAATCGCTCTGACGCAAATAGAGCAGGTGATTGACGGAAAGTACGTTAAATTAGGGTATTACGATACACAAAGTGACAATCTGACATGGCGGAACGTAGAGCGATGGATCGGCGGCAAAGTGCCACAGGACAGAACAATAATAAGAAACGTTTTAAGAACAGTGTCACTGCCCTTATTTATAAGTATGGCGGCCTTGTCGGTGATCGGTATCATAATAGCCATCGGATTGATCGTATTTACTGTCTATAATAGGCACCGAAGGTATACTATACTACCATACTATATATATATATATGTCGTGCTGTGCATTCGTTAATACGTTATCTACATGCGAGCCAGGCTACAATCTACAATCTACAATCGATAGCTACAATATATACAACCGATGTCTACTTTTCAGAGTTATATATTCGTCTCATCCCAGCGCCAACACGATAATGCTAGTGGGAATAATAATCTGCTTCTTGGCCGTGTTGTGTATAGGAGTTGACGGTAGGTTTGTGACACCGTGGCAGTTTTTGATAGTCTGCCAGGCTAGAGCGTGGACGATGTCGGTCGGTTTCACCCTAGCGTTCGGTGCCATGTTTAGTAAAGTGTGGAGGGTCCATCGACTCTCTACGAAGGCAAAAGCCGATCAAGGAAAAGTAAGTCGTATACTTCATACGGATAACCGGGTCTCCGCTGGTAAAGCGATACGAATGATCTTTAATTAATAATATTCGAAATTATTATTAAATAATAATTGCGAATATTATTCGCAATTCTATGTATTTTTTATTACTTCTGTTCCATCAAACGACTCTTCTGTGAAGACAGTCGTACCGCTTTTCCGCTTGAGTTCCTCAGTAGTAACGAAACTGATTTTTAGTTGTTCATGAAGATGGAACCATCCTGCATGGTTTGCTGTTCCCGCTCGTATGTCCCGCATCTTTAACCTATTCTCGATTCCTTTTAGTCATTGACGGCTAAACAAAAAGTTTCGTCTATACAGAAGAAGATTGAACCATGGAAGCTGTACTGTATGCTGGGCGGATTGCTGTTGATCGACATCATCCTCCTCGTCACTTGGCAAGTAGTCGATCCGTTGCGTCGAAGAATCGAGACCTTCGCCCTGGAACTACCTCCTTATGGAGACGAGGACGCAATGATCAAACCCGAATTGGAACATTGTGAGAGCGAACACAATAGCTTGTGGCTCGGTGAGTGCGATTCTTGACTCAGGGTATACGCACGTCAGAAAATAAATGTGTGCTAACCGATATAATTTTATTATGGTGTAAAATCGCGTACAGAAATGCGAATATTTTTTTCCAGGCTTGATCTACGGCTATAAAGGCATTGTCCTTGCTTTTGGGCTCTTTCTATCTTACGAAACGAGAAGCCTCAAAATCAAACTGATCAATGATTCTAGATATGTGGGAATGTCGATATATAACATCGTAGTTCTATGTTTCATAACGGTACCTGTGGTAATGGTCATCTCTAGCCAACAGGACGCGGGTTACGCCTTCTCAGCGTTAGCCACTATCTTCTGTTGCTTCCTCAGCATGGCTCTCATCTTTGTACCGAAGGTCATTGAAGTGATCAGGCATCCCAAAGATAAGTCCGAGTCGAGATACAATCCGGACAGTGCAGTATCCAAGGAAGAAGAAGAGAAGTATCAGAAATTACTCATCGAAAACGACGAACTTCAGAAACTCATCGCTGCGGTAAGAATTCAATGTCAATGCGTAAATAAAACTTATTTTTAATAATAAGTAGAAATAGAAATGTTTAAATAAATGTACGTATTAAGAACTACATGTTGAAGCATTTTCTTTTAGCGAGACTATCATTCTATATTTTTTTCTGTTATATTCTTTTGTTTGTTAAAGGCTTGCTAATGTTCAGCAGAATGTTTATTTTACAAATGTTGAAAGTTTTTTTCGCTGAGTTAGGACTATTTTTCTAGATCTAAATGTATAATCCAAAAAAAGTATAATCAGCGTGAAAAAACTTCCAACAGGTGAAAAATAAACGCGGCCAGCAGAAAAAACAGCTTTGCAACTGTTGCAAAATTTTTTAATATGATTGGTTCATACATTTGGATCCAGTGAAGAATTAAGGGCAAGAGCCATATTAAAAAATCTTTGAATAGTTGCAAAACTGCTTTTCATCCGATGTCCAATTCGCTAATATGATTGGTTCCTGTCTTAATTCCTCATTGAATCCAAATATAAACCATATTAAAGCGGCAACAGTTGCAAAGCTATCTTTTCTGCTGAACGCAGCCATTGTAACGATATCATACGTTCTGAAACCAGAATTATTTCTTTTGTAAAAATATTTTATTCTAAACTCATTCTAAAACAGACGTTTTACCTATAATATTAATATATATCTGCTATCTACTACGTACTCTTTTATTATATTCTCTTGCTTATTCAAGCCTATATATTTCAGAAAGAAGAAAAGATTCTAGTCATCAAGCAGAAGCTGGCTGAACGTGACGCCCTAAAAGGAACCGGCACAAGTCGTTGCAGGCAAAGTCAGCCCAAACAGTCCTTCATCATTGCTGACTATCCAACCGGCGAGGGAACATCGGACAGTGCTATCGGTGGGGGTATTTCCATTTGTACAAAATCCTCCCGCGCTTCCGCTTCTGATGTTGAGTTTTCAGAGACGTACTTATAATCTCCTCACACACGAGTAAAGTCAGAGGACACCGCTATGGACGTCCTTATGCATTCGCGCGATACATTTGGGACCTAAAGTTCTTTTCAATCGATCTCGGTGATTATCGTAACGCTTCGCTTTTAATCAAATCATATTTCCGGTATTATTTGTCGTAAGTATCGAAGGGTACGTACTTGGGTGTTTCTTCACGATGCACTCTCAGACAATGTCTCGTTGAAGTGACCGGAGTACACGATTATCCACAATAGCTACATCGCAATGCAGTGATAACACAGGCAATGAAATATTAAGTGACTGTATCTGCACAATTTAAAAAAATAATAGAATGCCAGAAACTGGATCGTGATTTTGAGTTATTAAAAAACAATAGCACATGCATTTTTCTCACGCAACTTGCACACGATAAATTATGTTGTGTTGCTTTCATTCATTACAGACTCAATAAATATAAAAAGTAATCTATTAATGCAATAATAAAGTTAACGAATAGAATGTTAATGTCATGTAAATGTGAATGTTTAGCTCATCAAATCGTGCGCACGCGCGTTTAAAGAATTTTTTTTAATTATATAATTTGTATAGCGCTTTAGTAAAAACACCAATTTCGTAGTTTTAGTGTATATCGCTAAATATTTAAATATGCAAATAGTATCGAGATTAATAAGTATACGTGAAGTAGTAATTTTTATCGTGTGTAGTGAGCTAGTGACTCTCTTCCTGCGAATTCATGTAAACAGGAAATATAATTAAATTTGGCCTATGTTTCATGAAAGTTTTGTGAAAATTAGTTCTATCTTTTTGATGATAATGTGTTCTTCTTTCTATAATTATCTACTATATTATTGATTAATTATTTATTAGCAGAACGACATATGTGTATTTTTATATGTAGCCCGATTCCCATTAGCTGTTGTGTAGATATACCCGAGATTGGATGTTTGTGAAATTTTATCAGGTGTATTTTTCAGCACCTGTGAGAAAGTATTCAACCGGATTTCCTTAGCGTAATACAATCTTATCCTATGGACCAAGTTACCCCCCCTTCCGCGGAATAACATTTTCAGGGATGGAGCTTTTGAGTGTTTTATATCTTGACTTTTAACTCTTTTACGAAGAACTATATACTCGCGAAGAAAAATATAACGAAGTATTTTAAGCCGTTAATGTTTCAGTCAGATATATATATATCTTGATATTTTTCGTAAAAATATGAATTTCAAGAGAAAAATAAAAAATTATAACGGATGTAAACGAAACGTGTTCGCTAAACGGTACAATTAACAGCAATATTATGGTTCTTTTATGGTTTCTAATAAGAACGAAGGAACTAGAAATTAAATTCTTATACCGGGGTATCTAATTTTCTTGTGAAAATATTTATCTTTCCAAACAAGAAAGAAGAGAGAGAGAATATAAATATATTTTGAAACGCACAATATATATAAATATAATAAACATGTTGTACTTAAAGAAAAATTTAATTATTTAACCGGTATATGTTGCGGCTATAAATTGCAAAATGGATTTGACATGGCTCAGGATGATGTTTATAACATGCTTATCGTTTGTTACAGAGCACGTACTTGTTACACGAAGCAATTTACAATATTTACGTTAGGCCTAAAATAATCTTTACGATCATATGACTCAGTTATTGCAGTTAAATCTCGTTAGAAAAGTGTCGTGTTAATTGTGTACAGCATCAAAACGTTGTAAACCTCATGAAGCGTACTCCCAAATTCGATGAGACAAAGAATTACGATTTGGTCCAATCCGGATTAACGCAGTTGTCGATAAACGCGAAATGTGCTAACGAGATTTAAATGCTTACGAATTTTCACGCCGTTCGTTTATAATTTGGGAGTCTTGATGAGGTGAAGTATTATCGTTGCCGTTTAGCACATAAGCCGGGGCGCACGATTGTTAATTTTTGATGAACGTTTTTAACAGAACACATCGGATGCGTGCAGGATTGTTTTTGATACTTTACGGATGTAGAAGAATGTTACGTTACACCGACTTCCAAATCATTTACGAACGGATTTGGTATCAGCAATTATTAATTTGCGAGCTCGCGAGATTTATGGTATTTGACCTTTTGTTTTTTTAGGCACGCAGCACATCGCCGAAATGTACGAACTGCACCGACTATGATGCCAAAGCAATACACACACAAACGAGCGCTACGCTTGCGACAAAACTCTCTTCTAAAACTAGTATTAAATCTATAACGTGCACACGGTCAATATGCGAATATAATATGCGAGTCTTGGAACACGCCAAACGTGAGAATGACTCTCTGTAATGTCTGTGAAACATGATTTCGTGACGACGGTCTTTCCGTTTCTCACGTGTTACTAAAGCATAAGTTAGTTTATAGCGTGTGGAATTGTTTTATATGTTTCGATACGATTTGACTGCGCCTTAGAAAGAGAAAAAAGAGTAGAAAAGAAAGAGAGAAAAACGGTACTGAGACACGTGTATCTTACGCGGATATTACGGTTGTCTATGTGTCACGTGTTCTCTCTTAGGCACACAAACCGAAGATATGTGAAATCTATCGTCGTAAATCCCCGTGTATAGGAAATATTTAAAACAGAATGTAATTTCTCATTTTACGGTACTTATACCACGCGCGTTCACTTACGCAGTATTTTTTACTGTACTCGTTTTGATCAACTGCCGCGCAAACGGCGCTTGTACTAGCATTATACATTATATGATAGTCTTATCGAACTGTTGACGAAAGTATCACATATATGTACGTTAGATTATGGAGATATTTATTTTTAAGTTTTTGAATTATAAAATCCGTTAAAAATCGAAGGCTCTACCTATTATTATTGAACCCTTGGGATATATTGTTTACTCGATCCGAAGCTCGCGTGGCTCACGCAAGACACGACGATCGGCGTGATCGCGAGTGTTCATATAATATCTCTACGTTGTTTCTAGAGTTGAGATTTTAATAAAGAAAATTGAAACGCAATCACCAGAGTTTACGTCAATGTTTCTTCTCTTCCGCGCGTATTCATTTGATTATAAATGGACAGCGATAAGGAATGAAAATCGATGGTGTTCAAAAAAGATACGTGTATATTCGATATGTTGTATATTGCGGTTGTTACAACATTTAGTATGAATATCAAATTAAGTTAGTGACTCTAAACACCTGCAATAATTACTCAATCGGCGAATGATCTGTCAAATGTTATTCTCATTAACACAAATAGAATTTCTCATTATTCGATACGCGGAAGGAGAAATTAGAAATTAGGGACGATGAATTAATTACAATTAGAAATTTTATATGCAATTGAATTAAATCACTGACTAAATTAATCAGCAGCTTATTTATTAAATAATCTTTCGTTGATACAAACAGAATTATCAATTTTTTGTTGTTTGACAAATCGAAAGAAAAATTACTAAATTAGGAACAACAAATTGTACAATGCATCCGCCGGTTGAAACTGGATGACATTTCCAGACTAGGAATACGTGATATGTCTATCTTATACTATATTTCGATTTCGAATATGTATGTTATTTGGATTACATTTATTCATTTATATTATTGAATACGAAATTATAACATTGATGTTATATGTTATTTTTAGTTTGTGTCAATTGGATTAGAATTAGAAAAAATGAAATTGGAATTAAATTAATCTATATTGGCAGAAATGAATTTTAATTGATGACCGTCCAATCAATATTCGTACTATTTTATTACATTTTATACATAAATAAAATTATTACTTTTTTATTACTTAACATAAAAAAAATTAGATTAGAAATAATATAAATTACATAGTTGAAAATTTTACTCAAAGTTAATTGCTGATTATATGTATTATCTCTGTACTTGTCCTATAATATATCTAATATGTTATATATTAACATAAATATAATTTTCTAATTTCTTAACATAGAAAGGAAAAATTAGATTAGAAATGATAAATTATATATTTGGAAATTTTATTTTTAGTTACATTCTACACATTGAAATAATCGTCAATAATTAATGATTAATTGAGTTAATCGAAACTTGATTAAAGTCGCTCTATAAAGATTACGTAGAAATATGATTTCTACATTCAACAGTGCGATGATCGGATTCGTTTGACGTGCACATGACAAGCTTTTTTTCAAAAGATAAAGCCCATTCTATAATTGCGTAAGCGTAGTTGTAAAAGTTATAGTACTTGTAGTTGTAAAAATTAATCAATTACAGTTAAATGTGAAGAAAATATTTAATTGTGATTGGTCAATTCTTACAATTATAATCACTTACAATTTAAGTTTCGCACATCGCATCGCGCAGATTTTCTGCGCATCACTAAATCTTCCGCTCGTGCGCAGATCTATTCTCCATTGTAGCATCCCGTTGCACCTTCTGCACCTAAAATAGGACGGGCGTACGTTGTACGTTGAAGGGAGAAAGAAAGAAGCTGAAAAGTGCACGAAGTCGGAAGTGTACAGCTGCGAAGAATCAAGCTCTTATCGCACGTGCGAACGGCCATATTGGAATTCGCTCCTGTCGTCGCGGGTTTGTGATCGTTGATCGCACGCGTTGCGACGTTGCGACGCGGGTACGTCGTCACAATCGGTAGCGTCTTCGACCCGAGTCGCGGTATAGGGAGGAGTCGTTATGTCGTTCGCAAGCGGCTTCGGAGCGTCCACGTCGACACCTGCACCTACGTTCGCGTTCGGCACCACGCCGGCGTCCACTGCGACGCCGGTTAAACCTGGTAAGCCACCCCTCGTCACAAAATCGTTTGTTTCTCATCCACATCTCCTTCTTCCTTTTCTCCTTCCTTCTGATTTCATCTTTCTATCGGACGTAGGGACGCGTTCCTCGCTTTCGTGCGTAGATATCTCGCGACAATTTGTATAACAATTTTGAGGTTAAGAACAGTTACTCGAGATACGTTAAGCGAGGTACTTTGTCGGGTTCTTCAGTGAAGTTGAGGAATATTCGAGACGCTCGACGTAAAAATGGGCCCTCTTCAGTTTTTCGTTGAGCTAGTTCTGGTGGTCGCGTCGGAAGCCTTGTCTAGCAGAGGCTGGTTTACACCTCCGCAATCCGGACTACACTCGACGTCGCTCTTCGCGAGAAAAGCGTGCCTGCTCCTGGATCTCGCGATAATACACGCTGTGACGCAACACATAAATAGTATAATTAGGAGTGTGGTTAGCAAAATGATTAGCAACGTCGAACGTTCGGAGTATTCGTCGGATTTGACAGTTTCGATCGAAGCCAGGGTGGTATGACTGTGTTCCATTATCGTGCGCGACTCGGTGCTGTAAGCGCCAATTTTCCTACCGGCAGTTGTATCTTCCAAATAATACATTTCATTCGGAATTTTACCAAGCGTCGTTATCATTATTTCCGCAGTTGCATCCTGTACAAAGATAATTGAATCAAAATCATCGCCAAGTTAGTCTGTCAGGAAATAAATTGTTATAACAATTGTTACCCCAATTGCTATATCTGTAGTACCAAATTCGCTTACAATTTGAGTGGAAAGATCATGTACTGACTTAATATGACCGAGGATCGAATTAGATGTAGCTGTCTGCAGTGAATTATGTACCAATTGTGTGTAGAAATTGGCCTGTTAAAAAGTAAACATTTTTAATGTACATTATTCTCTATTAAATTGCTATTTAATAACGTCAAAAAATACTTATCAGTTTTAAGTTTGCCTAGCATCAAAATTTTAGCTATTTTTATGTTGCTATTACCTGTAGATCATTCTGTTGACTTAGGAGTGCCATCTTGTATTGTTCTATGTATTTTATATTATATGACTATATATTACAAGTTTTGTAATCAACTTTTGAATTTTTAAATATGGAAATCCAAACAGTATAATCTCTGCAAACAGTTAAATATAGTATTCATGCAGTATCGAATGTATATAAATATAAACGTTAAATTAAAATTATTTTCGTAAAACAAGCAACGAAAAATGTCATAATAGCAAATACCTTTTAATTAATATTTACCTAACTTCATGTTAAACAAAAAAAGATGACTTGATGTAAGCAGTGTTTGATATATACTACACTAATACTGAAAATTTATAGCGCATATTATATGTATTATAGATTTTCAGTACTAGGTAGTATATATCGAAACATAGCATTTGTTGATATATTTAACAAGAGTGTTTATTTTGTAGTTTTTGTTGAAAATGCTAACTAGTTACAAATTTTTAAGTGCCAGGATTTGGAACACCCTCGTTTGGGTTTAGTACACCGACTACTTCAACGCCAAGCTTGTTTGGCTCACCGTCGACGCAGACTACCGGATTTGGTACTGGCACCGGATTTGGTACCCCAACAGCCACTGGTTTTGGTAGCGCACCGAGCACAGGTTTTGGATCTGCACCTACATTCGGTACTCCGTCAACCAGTGCCTTTGGTGCGGCACCAGCTTTCGGTAGTACTCCTGCTTCCTCCACAACCACTGGATTTGGTACAACTTCGACATTTGGCAACACTCCTGCTTCCACAACTGGTTTCGGTGGTTTTGGGACAGCGACAACAACATCGACATTAAGTTTTGGAGGTTTCGGTGGATTTGGAACTGCGACCACTACTGCTGCCCCTAGCTTGTTTGGCGGATTCGGCACTGCAAATACTCCTTCAACAGGTTTCGGTACATCAGGTTTTGGTGCATTTGGAAGCAAACCAGCTACTACCAGTGGTACATTCGGTGGATTTGGGACGGGTAATGCGAAATCTTTTTACATATAGATTAAGACGTCTGATATTGCAATATTTTTTCCTTACTTTTTATTAACATATTACATATATATCTACAGGGACAGGATTCACTGGATTTGGTACTGGATTGACGCAGCCTCAGCAGCAACAACAACAGCAACAGCAACAGCAACCTACAAATACTGCATCAGAAGCTCTTTACAATGCTGTGTTCAATTGTCAGTTGTATAATGACGAGCGAGATAATACTATTGCCAGGTGGAATCTTATTCAAGCATTATGGGGTACAGGAAAAGCTTATTACTCCGTAAATGCCCCACCTATAGACCTTACTCAGGAAAATTCGTTATGCAGATTTAAAGCCATTGGATACAGTCGCATACCTGATGCTGACAACAACGATGGTTTAGTAGTATTATGCTTTAATAAGAAAGAGAAGGATGTACAGGATGGAAAACAGCAATTAATAGCATTTCTCAATGGTTTGCTGGGAAATAAGCCCAATCTGACAGTAACCGTTGATAATATTAAATCAACGGGGGAGAACAAAAGTCAAGTGACAGTATATGTATCGGAAAAGGGAATCACTGGTTCTTACAGAAAAATTCCTGCCAATGAATTGGTCGCATATTTATCGCAAGTCATGCAAAAGCAACAGTTAGTACAAAATGGAGTGGAAGATATATTTCCGCTGGTAAAACTTGATCCATCACAGCTGAAAGAGTACCTAGATAATCCACCTTGCGCTATTGATGCCAGATTATGGAAGCAAGCGCAGTTGGACAATCCTAACCCAGAGCTGTATATTCCAGTTCCTATGGTTGGCTTTCAGCAAGTTAAACACAGACTGAAATGTCAAGAAGAGGAAACTGCTAGGCATAGAGCGTTTTTGGATATGGCAGCTGAAAAAATACAAGGCTTGCAAAGGCAACACACGGCTACACAGGCTCGACTTAAGGAACATAGGCGTACATTGTTGGAACTTCAACACAGGGTTCTACAGGTATTGCAGCGATTAATTTTTCTTGTTCTTTAATTAATCCTTGGCTCCGTAAGTTGAGCCATATTGGCCAGTAACAAATCGTCAACTAACTTTTAAGCCTTACATATACTTAACCAAATTTGTCTTTTAATCAGAAACGTGGTGGAAGAAACCCGAGCACACCTGGGTTTCTATCACCATGATCAGGCGGGTACGTAATTGATGTAGCAATTATGCTCCTTAATCTTAGATTAACTGTACTCCGTAATTAAGACTCTTATTCATAGATGGAGCGTAACTTAAAGAAAAATCTTGCGTATGTGAGGCATGGATGGGAGACGTGGATCAAACCCAGATCCACGGATTGCTAGTTCGCGGACTGAGTACCCGACTGAGCCACCCGACGCCTCGCATTACTCATTGATTTTAATCGTGATATTTTTTCTATTAACCGTTTAAAGGTGCTAGTACGGCAGGAGATTACGCGAAAAGTGGGATTATCCTTACAACCGGAAGAAGAAGTTCTAACACGCAGATTTGAAGCAATGCATTCGCAAATCAGTGCTCCAACACAATATAAAGGAAGAATTAGTGAAATGCTCTCTCAGCTCAGAATGAGGCGGCACATCGATATTCAAAACCAAGAGAGGTATACAATGGATCCCATAGCACAGGATGATATTAAAGCGGTGAGAAAATGTTCATTTGCTTTTGTTTAAAATTCTTATCGAATAATGTGTGTAATAATATTTTCTTATTTCAGTACCTAAGTATGGAACAACAGGGTATGGCGCAGCTTATTTCGACAATAAACGCTGATTTAGAAAGCTTAAAAGTCATTAAAGATGGAATGTCAGAGCTTTTAATGAGCCAAAGTATATCATAAGAATTGTAATATATAATAAAATTTTTTCATGTCTTCTATACAACTAAAAGATAATGTTTATTAATGTTTATATAAATGATCGTGATTGTGTATATTTATTTTTATTTTTCACAAAGCTGTGCCATATTTATTTCACTTACGCAATTTCTACTTTTTTTCTTTGTAATCGAACATTGACGTGTCAATTAATAATTAAAGGGTCGTCTGCAATGGAACGTATAATAAGCCGTAAGAAATCAATCAATCATAATCTATTTCCCCATTTAACTAATTAGTCAGTTTCTTACAGCTTACTGTTTATTACAGACAGTCCTTAAATGTTGAAGTTGAAGATGGTTATTGTACAATATGTATATATATATATATATACATTTTCAATTATATATTAAAATTTAAAAATGTAATTTAATAATTCTTGCTTATTGTAAAGAATATTTTTTAAGCACGTATTATTTTTTTCGTTTATTCGATGTTATACTTTGATGTATTTTAATATCTTGAAAAATATATTAAAAGTATGTTATATAAATTAAAACAAAATGCATATTGCATAGATAAATAAAAGAATGATTTAATGATATATAAAATAACAAAAAAGAAGTATTCCACAGCGCACATAAATATAAAATCTACAAATTGTGATGTATTTCTGATCGAATATTGTTGATCGAAAAACGTGATCCTTTACAAAATACGTGATGTATTGACAATGATTTAATATAATTAGTGTCAATTGAATTAGAATATATCAAAATTATAATTATTACAAATGGGAATAAAATTTCCCTTATTCACAAATTTTTATCATTTTCAACGTCGGTTTCTTTATTGGTATTTTTCATCGATGATAAAGATTTATTGTGAACATCTTGGCCTATAGTCATCTTCAATAATTTTAGAACAGACTTTTTATCCGCATTTTCATTTTCTGTAAGCAAAATGCATTTTATTAATTTTTTCACGATTACAAGATAAAACATCATGTACTTACCTTCACCTCCAGTAATTTGTTGTTCAAGATGTAATTTTTCTTGCGCTATCTCGTACATGCCTTCCTCTATTGTGCCTTTGCATAATAACCTTATGATAGAAACGGGTCTGCAAGAGAATTCAGCATCTTGGATATATTCATTTTAATGAATGATAAAAAAGTTTTATCTCGACTTAAAAATATGCTTAAATTTTGTGATTATGCATACTTCTTTTGTCCCACACGGTGACATCGATCTTCTGCTTGTTTGTCATTGTACGGATTAAAATCTATATCGTGTAATATAACTGTATCGGCAGCAGTTAAATTGATCCCTAAACCTCCAGCTCTTGTTGATAATAAAAAAATGAATATACTTGAATCTTCTGTGTATTTATTTATAAGAGTCTGTCTCTCAGTCACAGGTGTACTGCCATCTAGTCTAATTTCAATATTAAATTCGTTAGAATTAACTTGAGACAGCATACAGCCACAACAATAATCAATTATAGCAAACCTTAAAAATGTCTGCCCCCTAATAGCTAGATATTCTTCAAGTATGTCTAATACCATAGTAAATTGGCTAAATATGAGTACCCTGTGACCATCCGTTTTCAATTGTGGTAGTAACTTATCCAGTTCTTTTAATTTACCAGCTTCAGGAATAAGTTCTTGGGGCAAACCGAATCCGGCTATACTTTTGTATATACGAGTTAATTGATTTATTTGGTAATCAGATGTCCAAATCAGATCTTCAAAGACGTATTCTGGATTTTTCTGTTTGTAACCTGGTTCTTTCGCCAGTCTACTTGCCATAGTCTAATGATTAATAATTCATAATAAATCACGTACCGATTAAAGAAAATACCAATAGAAAGAAATTTCACAGATTGCGTACATACATTTAGTTTATTCTCATCGTAATAATCACGTACGAGAAGGGGATGATTGGCGAGCTTCCTCAACTGCATCATCATGCCAGTACCATTTACATCTGTAATTTCGCTGGCCTCTGCTGAAAATTGAGCAACTAATTTGTTATACATACTTTGCTGTTTTTCAATTAATGTACATCGTATTATTTCGTCTTTCTTATGGGGTAAATCGCGTAAAACTTCAACTTTAAGTCGTCGAAGAACAAACGGTCGCATAATTTCTTTTGCATTTTTAACTTGTTCTCTTTCGAACATCGGCTGTTCTCCGTTCTTTTTATCACTCGGTGCTTTCTGTAAAATTTATTCAGAGTAAATAAATTGTAAATAAATGACTTATATATAAAATGATTAATACATTCTTAATAATATTTTAATGACTTACAGGATTTTTAGAGAATAAGCTTTTTAAATCGGCTTGTTTCCCAGCAAACAATGAAGGCATTACAAATATTAATAAAGACATTAATTCCAATAAATTATTTTGTAGAGGTGTACCAGTCAATAGAATTCGACGCTTAGCCTTTAAAAAACAGATTTCGAGATTTTTGTTACAAGAAAACTTATATTTTCATACATATGAAGTCTGTCCCAAAAATATCCTACTTTTGCATGTCTTTGTGTTTGGATTCTATTATGGGAAATAGTCATTCAATATTTAAGGGGAATTTTGAGGAATGCCCCCATCAAGCGACACGGCCCATAGCTGTTCAATTCAATCGGCAACGGTACGCAGTTGTGTAAGCGTCGAAAACTCCGAGTGTTGTATTTCACAATAACACATCTACTCATTTATCTCACCTGATTCAGGATTTTTTTTTATTAAACACGGCATCGTCCAACTTCGCTAACCCCAGTGCAGTCCAGTTATAGCCCCGTATAACTTCTGATTATTTCCCAAGTTAAATGAACAGGTGTGTTATCATGAAATATTACGCTCACACAACTGTGTACCATTGCCGATTAAACATCTATTGGATCGTGCCGCTTGGTGGGGATACTCTTTAAGCTACTCGCTAAATACATTGAATACCTGTTTTCTACAATGCCCAAGATATACGCAGAAGTCGGATACTTTTGGGACAGATCTTGTATAATGTATATGAATGTATGATTAAACATACATTAATTCTGACAAGATTTTCGTATCTAACACTGCTCATATTCTTAAGCATATGTGCCTCATCAAAGACTACATAGTTCAACGGCATAACGCGAAATAGTCTACGCTCTTCTGGAGTACTACATATTAAACTATATGTAGTTAATAGAATATCGACGTCATCAAGATCACCATTTCGCCAACCCATTCGCATCTCTTTCCGTTCCTCTTGAGAGCCGTAATACTGTACTACTTTTAAGCTAGGTGACCATCTTTCTAGCTCATCCATCCAATTTTCTATATTAGGAAAAGATTTTTGCACATTATAAAAACTCTATGAAGCAAATGTCTGAAAACAATATATTTACCCATAGTTGAACTGGGAACGACAATTAAATGAGGCCCATCCTTTTCATCAAGAAGATTAGCTTCTTTCAGATATGTCAAGAAAGCTATCACTTGTATCGTTTTTCCCAAACCCATTTCGTCGGCTAGTATACCATTTACATTCTGTGTATGCATAACAGCAAGCCAATTTAGGCCAACTATTTGATACGGAGCTAATGTCAAATTTGGCGATAATGCTTTTGGCTGCTGTGTTATGGATGATGCGCCAGCAGCTATAGCTTTTTCCATGTTGATTGACAAACGAAGGCATTTTTTCATAAGAAGTTCTACCGCATGACGTGTAGATAGTAATACCTTTTTATGCATATTAAAATAAAATCAATCGAGATATATATATATATATATCTGTTATAATTATGAAAATATCTTAAATTTAACGAAAATTAATCCTTTTTCTTGAATTCTAATAATTTTGTAGAAGATAAAAATATCATTGATTTCATATGTTATTTTTTTCAGGTTTACCTGAGCTGCATTCAATAATTCTGTATCTAAATATTTTGTATTTTGAAATTTATTCACTAAGTCTCTCCAATCTTCAAATGGCCTTGCATCTATAATGGCTTGGGCTTTCTTTAAAGAACATTGGGACATCAGAAGCAGTTCCGCAAGTACAGCATTCTGCATAAATTCTAAAACTGCCTTTTTATCACCTGTGAGCTCATTAGATATCTCTACATCCGAATCCTCATCACTGTAAAATAATTACGTATGTTTATGTGGCGATCACATATTTAAATTTAATTGTGAGTATAAATCGTTGCAAAATAACATACCTATTAAATACTTTGTCTTTGTTGTAATCTCCCTCATCTGAATCGATATCTATATCCTCATCTTCATTTAATTTCCTTCTTTTCATTTTTCTAGTTTTTGCAGATGCCTTCAAACCTCTTTTCCTATTTTTTTTAAGTGTCTCCTCTGCCTCTTCGACGTTCCAATTGGTACTTTTAAGTACTTCCTGTATATGCTAAAAAATTGTTCGCATCATTTTTTGTTTTTATTTAATATTCAATATATATAGTTATAATATGTTCAGTTAAGCATCCAGGTAACAAGCTGACATTATTTTGATAATAGTAAATATTTTAACAAAAAATGACGACAAAATGAGAACTTATGATCAACTGAGTCAACTCATTATCTGGACAGCTTCATCTCAAATATCAAAGAGAGATAATAAAGAAACATTTTTATAGAAATTTAATATTGAAAAGTGATTAATTATTTATTTTGGGTATTATAAACACTGTTCAATATTTTTAATATTCAAAATAAGTAATTTCAGATATTAAAGTTTTGTAAAGATTTCGTCTATATTTAGTAAAAGAGATATAAAAATTTAGGCAGTGTAATTACAGATATTAATTAAAATTTCAAGTCTAAGAGCTTAGAAAATTTGAAAATACTTACCGTTGCATCATTCTGTGGATACAAAGTTGTCAGGTACTTTAATTTATTCTCTTTACCTTTGGCATTACAGTCCGAACTTAGCTTAACTGGACTACCAACATCGCTATCACTATCTTCAATGCGATTTACAGGTTTACGACGCATATGTATATCAGGAGCCACCAAATTACTGTCCTCGTCCGCTAAAATTAGAGAAAAAAATTAAAAAACACATAGGTCTCTTTCGCTTAAGATGATAGATAAAATTAGAACAATCACAAATTACATATCACTTGCAGTATTAAGAATTTAAACATAATGAATTTAAAAATTTTTACCAGACTCAAATGCGCAAGGGGAATTGTTTAAAAATCAAAATTATATTTTGATATACTAAATCGTTAAATTAAAACATTCGCATAAATTAAAACTGTTCGCGGAAACATAGAAGAGCGAATACGACTGTCAAGGATATGCACGCCAATTATGCGCGTGAATCGATTGAAAAGACTGGACAAGTAACAGCAAAAAGATAAGCGAGTTCTTACACAAGTTCATGGCCTTCGTTTGTCTTTTTTGAAAGCGGAATTGTCGCAAGATGCTGGAGCTACTCGTGTCTGTTTTGGGCGAGTTCGATTCGGACATCGCGTCAACCGTGCGAGGGACGCTGACAGGAATGCATTTTTCCAGAATAACTTTCGGAATCGTCTGCCAGGTGCATTCGGTGCGGCTCGCCGAACGCTGCCGAGCGTGACGGGATTACGTCCGTTACGTAGAGTGTAGAATCAGTAGAAAGTAAATCAGACTGAAGAGTGCAGCGCCGACAGCGCGTTCGGTAGAATAAAATTATGCCTGATTTTCAAGCAAAATACTTTGCTTTAAACCAAAATGTTCCGGGGTTCAAGGAAATATAACGGTATCGAAGATCTAATCGCCGGGGGGGGGGATAGACATGGCTTAAAATGTCAACGAATAGAAGTTGGAAGAAATTCACGTTTGTATGGAAAACGAGACTGAATTATAACTAATATCGTCGTTTGCGACGTTTGTGTTTTAATTCAATTTATAATTCGTAATTAGCATACAAAGAAAATTATTCAAATAAAAATTAACATCAATGAATATAGATAAAATGCGTCAAAAAATATAATATAATTATTATTATACTGCAGCTATGCAAACAGTTTCATCGATGCGAGATATAATAGAACGCGCGGTATAATAATATTAATAATAAAAAGGCCCCCAAGCAGAACAAGTCACGATAACATTAAAATGACATTAAAATGAATCGGATGATTGAAAAATGACTTTTAATGATTATTTTGGAGTTATTTTGACATCATTTTGCCCAGACAGCACTGAATATTTATGATAAATATTTATTAATATTTATATTTTGAAATGTTATATCGATACTTCATACATATTTTATATAAAGCTTTATTCAAAATATTATTAAAATATAGACTAAATATTTTATGCAATATTTATAATAAATATAAATAAATATTTCTAATAAGTATTTTTTACTTGGATTATAATGTCTCATTAAGTATTTTCATAGTATTTATTATAACATTCATAATAAATATTTCATCGTATTTATAATAAATATTTATGATCTGTGTAATCTAAGACCACAATAATATATATTTACAAAATATTTAAAATAAATCTTATAAATATTTATAAATATTTTGTAAATATTTTGTAAATATTGTGTGCTGTCGGGGTAATATCATAATGACTTATTATTCTGCTTGGGGCTTCTCGAATTATTTAATTGGTGATTAATTTATAAAATAATATTTTTATTACTGTTTATTATTATTACTGTTGGTTATTATTATGTTATTTAATTCGTTAACAGAAATAGTTAATTTTTTGTTAACACTCAAGATTTATAACATAATTAGATTATAGATATAAATAATTGACTACTGAATACCGGCCATATAATCACTTTTTTCGCGCTTTGCAAGCGCTGCTGTGCTACTTACATGGGTAGTCAATTCTTATATTCAAGACCGTCTTAAGTTCTGTCTTGAGATGTCACGAACCAATCAGAGGGCCGCATTAGCGACTTAAGACAATCTTAAAATCAGAACCGACTATGAATACCGCCATCAAAAGAAACCGTTCCTGTCATCAGCGACGTTTTTCGCGGCGACTACCAGCAACGCGAGCTGATTGGCCGATTGCGAGGTGCGCGGGAAAATGAAACAGCGCACTCGCGGAACGCGCGCACTTTCGTGGCACGCCGTTCTCGAGTGCGCGTGATTCAGGGCCGGCGGTCACATACTTGCGCGCCGTCGTCGTCTGCTCCGCTTCCACCGTTTATTTGTATCAATTACATCTGTCGTAATCTGTCATTTTGTCACGAGACCCCGAGAGCACCGTTATGTTCAACGGTGGATAAGTGTATCGAATAGCACGAGTACTAAGGGAAGCAAGGATGTTGTTGTACACATTGATCGGCGGCTACATGCTGACCTCGGTGATACTATTCAAGTACCCCACCCTGCTGCACAAAAAGAAGAAGGTGAAGTTTTTGTGTCAGCACATCAGCCATCGGGGCGGTAAGTCGTCCTTGCGTTCCTTCCTTTGTTTACCATCCGCAGATTCGCGGACGTGATGAATCTTGTTAATTTACTCTCACGTGTGAATCTCGTTTTAGGTGCCGGCGAGAGCTATGAAAACACGATGTGCGCGTTCAAACGGTTAGTGCAAATATTGTTTACCTAAGACTCCCCTTCGCTCAAGGCTGCGAAAATATATTATCAACCTGTGCTAATTGCTGTGACATTTAATGACCATATATATTACATGGCAGCATGAAGTAAAAATGTTTACATGTGATTTCACTTCAAATACTTAACTAAAAGTAATATAGTAGGGAAAATTTAATGTTTTTTTTGTTTTATATCAATTTTCATGATCTTATTTTTACATTGGTATTTTGAATTCTTTCAACACTTATTTTTAATACATAGAAATTTATATGGTATATATATTTGTAATATAAAATGATAAGAGAAATTATTTAAATATAAGTTATTAATTTCTAATATTGTCATTTATTTATTTATATACAAGTAAGAAAAGAAAATAATTTCAATTTGTATAATTCAGAAAAAATAAAAAAAATGTGTTTAATATATATATATATAAAATTAATTCTTTTTCGTTAGAGTAAAATATTCTCTTGACTATCTTAGTATTTATTTGATCATGTCTGCTGATTAATATTTGTGACAAGTAGAGTTAATTATGCCAATATCATATTTGATCAATTGTATACTTAAGTGAAATCAATATCTTTATTTACAATTGCAGAGCAGTGGCTATTGGAACACAAATGTTGGAATTAGATTGTCACCTTACAAGAGATGACGAAGTAATAGTCTCTCATGATCAGAATCTTTTACGTAGTACTGGTATAGATAAGAATATCGCTGAATTGGATTACAAAGATTTACCGCTCTTAAAGCAATGTTTACCAATTGATTTTGATCCAGGTATTGCTATTTATTATTTTAAGAAACGACTGAATTTATGAACAAAATTATTTAAGAACTATAGTTGAACAGATGTGGAATATGTTGGTTCGGCGAAGGAAGAGGATCGACGATTTGCATTGTTACGAGAAGTCTTTGAGGCATTCCCCAATATCCCCATTAACATTGATATTAAGATCAATAACGATCGGCTCATATCGAAAGTTTCCGATCTTATAAAGGAATTCAATAGAGAAGAATATACAGTTTGGGGGAACTTTAGTGATGAAGTCACACAGAAATGTTATAAAATGGTATGTGTTAGTACCTATTAAGCTTCTGTAAAGATCAAATTAATACATTTTTTTTAAGGATTGGAATAATACTTCATAAAAAATGGTAGTAATAGTAGTAATTTTGAAACTGAATTGCTAAGATTTTTGTGCTATTATAAATGCTGATATTTAATATTTAAAAGGTCATGTACAGGATACTAAGTACTCTAAAAGATTTTTTAAAGGGTGATTTCTCACACAAATTCAAGAGAAAACTTTATATGACCATATATATATGTTCGAAATTTTTGGAAAAAAATTTTCCTTCAATTTTAACACCCTAAATCTTTAAAATTAAGTCGTTTCGGACATGAAATTATATGAAATTTTATGAAGTTTTCGTCTTGAATACTGTGTGTGAGTACTTAGTATCTATTCCATATAAAGAATGCCATATAGTTCTTATGAAAATGACATTCGGCGAAATTGAAGGGTTGTAACTTCGCTATTTTATGGTTTGTGTGATGCTAATTAAAAGTTAATATTACTACAATCTCCGCAAATAAATTGTTTAATTTCTAAAAATAGGTAAAATTTCTAAATCGTATATATTGGTTAATTCTTGCATAGATCAAATGTACCACAAACGTGAGACTAGAAAAATAGTAACATTTTTTCATGAGAACCCGTTTTAAGTAATTTGACCTCGATTCCATCCTTTCACTTCCAATAAAGTGGAAAAAGAGATGTTGACCAAATTTCTGAAAATGACAAACTTTATTTATAAATCGATTTTTTGCATATTTACAAATAAAATAAATAAAATATATTTTAAGATGTATATCTTATTTGCAAAAACCAATTTATAAATAAGAATATGTTCGTCATTTTAATTAGAAATTTTTTCAATATTTCTCTCTTCACTTTACTGGAGATGGAAGGATGGAATTGAAAACTCGAATTATTAAAACATATTTCTATTTAAAAAAAAGTTATTTTTTTCTCTATTCTCATATTTTTAGGATGTTTGACTATTAGAAGTAATAACCAAATACATAGAATTTGTAAATTTTACTTGTCTAAAGAAGTTGAATGATTTATTTGCGGAGGTCATAGCAATATTAATTTTTTTTATGGGAGAAACTTCCAAAAACACTCGATTATATCGCGTCCTCTCTCCCCTAGCAGAGCAGCTGATCTCCCCGTTTCCTGAGGGAGCAGTTGGCCCAGTTCCGCGAAATTAACGCGGCTTTCTGGGGCTGTGTTGAATTTTTATTCACTAAAACTCCCATCATAGTCGTTCTCCAGCATAAAAGGGGAAAGGCACCGGAAACTTACAAACATAATGCAATATCTCTCCCTAATTGTGTGCCGAATATCTGTTCTCATGGAGAGGGAGATGTGGATGGAGGAGATCCAGAGAGATCTTTCAACCCTATCCTCTCCAAATCGTCCCAGAAATGCGATAGAGTACGAGCATCACACCTCACCATCCTTATACCCAGGGACTAGACAAACGGACGATGACGTGCCCGCCTACCCGCATCTGATGACTCTTATATTTTGTCCGGATAGCTCGGTGGTAGCTGCGATATGGGAGATATTAACTTTTAATTAACACTATATATAAATTATAAAATAGAGCCAATTTCGCTGTAAGCCATTTTCCAGAAAAATATGGCCTCCTTTATGCATTGTTAATTTTTTTACTATTTTTAATAATCTTAATTTTTGTTGTAGAATCCAAATGTAAATTTACTATTTTCAATGCAACGAGTAGCAATGTTGATACTTCTTATGTATACTGGCTTGTTACCATTCGTACCATTAAAGGAAACACACCTTGAAATTTTCTTACCTTCAATTTATTTACGGTAATATAATTGAAACTTTTATGTCTTTGTTATTACAATGGAATTACGGAAAAAACATTTTTTGTAAAAAAAATTCTTTTGATTCTAGAAGAAAAGGAGGTCCGAGTCCAACATTTTTACCATTGGAAAAGTTGGTAGTACGTACGATTAATGTATTATTAGTGAGGCCGTGTTTATTTAATCATTTAAGAGCACGAGGTATACATGTAAGTATATACAATTATAATTGACATATATTTGATCATCTGATTGATTTTTAATTGGCTTATATCTCTTTATAGGTCTATTTTTGGGTCTTGAATAAAGATGAAGAATTCGAAAGAGCATTTAATCTGGGAGCAACTGGCGTAATGACAGATTATCCAACAAGATTAAAATTATTTTTAAAGAAACGTACACTAGAATGAACCGAATAGATTTCCAAATAATCACAGATAACACAAACTACTGAAAAAATTTGCGGAGTTATTTATATCTGGGGAAAGATATCTGCCATGATAAGCCAGAAGATATATAAGAATAAACAAAGTAGTATATTTTTTATAAGCAAAGCAAAACTATTTGCTTATGTTCTGTGTATAAATGCCAATTTTGCCACAATTATGACAGTTCGTACAAATTAATTCATTAGCGAAATTGCGTATACAATATGCATTGTATACGCTGCACACAATAGTTTATTGTATTATTATTACATTATAATGCGGGTATCCATTCATGGAATAAGATTGCTCTGGCCTCGTAAATTTTCCAATTATTCATCTTCATTTTTTGCTTTATCGAAAAATATAGGATGTCCTGAAATTCGGAAATCAAAATACCATAGCAAGAAAATTTTTGAAAAGAATAAGTTAAAAAAGTATTATCATTTTTCGTAGTAGTTCTTGAGATATAAAGGCTTAAAACTGGCTAATTACAGATTATAGTCAAACGGTTGCTTGTTTGTATTGATCAGTTTTAAACTTTTATATCTTAAAAATTACTATTCGGAACGAAAACTGGCAAGTGTTTTTTAATTTATTTTTTTTTTTCGAAAATTTTCTTGCTGTAATATTTTGATTCGTGAATTTTGGAACACCATTCAACGAGGCTTGTTTTCTTTTAATTTAATTGTAATTGGATTAAAAGCTAATATTCTAATTATCAGTATTGACAATTATTCATGTAATTAAGCTGATAAATAAACCTGTGCAGCTAGCGATTTATTCTAATATAGCGATTTTTATATAATATATAATTGTAATGCGTACTTCTAATTTGTTGTTAGGATCTATTCGCGGTCTCAGATTTTATATATTATTTTTATTTACGGGATAAGCATACTTTACCTTTATATAGGCTGCGATCCACTTGATGCTACAAACGCTTCGAAGCGTTTGAACGACCAATCAGAACAAAGAATTTTACGAATTGACTAATCAAAGAATGCTTTGAAGCATTTGTAGCGTCAAGTGGACCGCAGCCATAATATTCAAACAAACGAGTATTCCTCAATATCATTCGTTTCTCTTGCGTTTTTTTATTTATATTCTTCTACACATAGATTTATTCTAAGGAAATTTGTATATTATAAAAAAGCCTGCATGCATATCCCAGTTTTTAGTACAAAACATCTATTGATTACTATATCTCTCTGGGGCCAGCGTTAACTTAGTCCAACATTCAAATGCTTCGAATAACACTTATAATCTGATCTATATATGGCGCATTTGTTAAATAAGTTTTAATCTTCATAGATTCGTGAAGATATTTTATGTGAAAAGAGAAAACTCGATCTACGCAGATCGTGATGTGTCCTTAGTATACATTGGTGTGATATAAGGAATTTCCTTTTCGTGAAAAATGAATGTGATAAAAGTCTGTGTCAGTCTCATAATATTGAGAAAGTGTGAAATCGATGAAACTCTAGGATCAGGACTAGTCCTATTGAATAAAGAAATAAATTTGTGTGCAAATATTGTATTTGGCGTATGATATTTATACGGTATTACGAAATAGTTAAGGCATGATAACCAGTATTAATATCTTATAACAACTTAATATATGTGGGACATACTTCACAGGAGTTATCATTCTCCAACGTTACATCCATTCCTGAAGCATATCCTACATATTAAATTACATCATGTATTTGCATACAGAGCATTTTGCAATTAATATAACTCAATTGTCTATGAATATCTATATGTTAAATATATGTACTTTTCTAATCTTTTGAACGTAGAAACAATATACCAAACAACCAAACAAATATTATGTTAAAGACATATTTAACTGCAGCTCACACATTTATAAAAAGTGTAACGATATATAAAATCTTTTCTAACTTATATGTATATTATATATAATTTATATTTAGGCTGTTTTATATAAAAAATCTATGTGTATATGTGCCATTGTATATGTATACAACATACATATTCAGATAAAAGTATAACAATATATAAGATTACCAAAGAGACGTGGAAAATATCAATATTTATGGTTATAAAAAATAAGAAAGATTATACATTATATGTTGTCTTATGGGATGGTCATAGAATTCGTGTGATGTACATTGTCTTTACTTGACATGTTTATATGTATAATCTCAATTTATGAAAGCTATTTTTAATGATACATAATTATAATCTTAATTTATCAAAGAATTTTGAATAATTATAATTTTAGTATTTTGACGTATTATGATATCATAAATGTCCTTTTATTTATATTGTTAAGAAATATGAATTATTTGTTATACAAGTTTTGTCCTATTTAAATATTAATGATGAAAAAGAATAAGAAATAACTTATATATGGACTAGGGCTCTAATTTTATTCCGTTTTTCGAAGATGTAAACGTAAAACGTTTATCCGTTTATATTCGGTTTCAAAAAAACGTGTTTATATGTTTAATTAGCATATCCGTTTATAAAAGAAACATTTTTCCGAATATACGTGTTTTATTATACATTTAAACGAAAATACATTTACATGTATATTTAACATATCCATCTATGAAAAACATCTTCTAATATTTTAACGTTTTTTAATAAAATTAAAAATCGAATTTTTTGCATTTTCTCAATTTGTCACACTCCTTAATAAAGGGATAAACATTTATATTAAAAAAGTGAAAATATTCGGAAAAACGATTCTAATAAATGGATATGCTAATTATACGTATAAACGTATTTTCGTTTAAACGTATAATAGCGAGCCCTAATATGGACTAAATATATACTTTAAATATTATTGAATTTACAAAATTTATACACACACATATACATGTGTGTGTGTTTTAGAAAGAAAAATTATATTCTGTTTGAGTAGATTGTCTACTTGACTGTAAGTGTACTTCAGGAGGGAAGGATTAGATAAATAACATACCAAGTTTTATTAAGATTATTTGTTTTTATATTAAATAATAAAGTCTTATAATGTATAATTAATATTGAACATGTTTTACAATGAATATTAAGTATAGAAAAATAAATGCAACTATGTACAAATTCATGTACCTTTGTATTTGAAATTAACTTTTGTGTATTTGTAAAGCTCGAAATTTATAATATAAGTTTTCATTCTATGATAAATAATTGTTCCTTTACCCATATAAAAATAAATTATAAATCTCATACGACAGGAAATTTAATTGTATCTATTCATTTCTAACTTTTATTTATTTCATTTGTTGAGCTTCTAAGATTTGTTCCTTGATGAAGGAAAACTAGTTACAAATAAATTAAATTTACATCAGATTTAGAAGACGTGTGAGAATAATATTTTCAACATACTATTCTCACATATATCACATATTTGAAAATAATATCTTCAATATTTATATTTTGTGTTACAGTATTTGTACTTGTAACTAATTAACTCTAATAAATATATTACATCAGAAAATATAAAGAATATTTGAATCTATCTTATATATAAAATATTATTTGATACACAGTATATAAAATGCATTATATCGATTATTTATAAATGGAAGTATATAATTATATAAATAAATATTAGGTGTACAAGTATGACTTTACGGATTTTTTGATAAAAAAAACGCATTGATTAGACATAATATAAAAATCATTCTTACTTCATTCAAAATATGCCCCATCGGAAGCGACAACCTTGGCTCATCTTTTAGGCAATAAACGGATTCCACGCTGGTAGAAGTCTGGATGTTATCAAGCCAATTTTTTATTTCTTCATATAAGAGACTTTCCATGCTCTTTATCATCCAAATCAAAATCATTGCTTCTGAATCGTTTAAACCATTTTTCATACATGCTTACCGATGAAGCATGTTTTTTGTAAGCTTCCACACGCAAACGATGACTTTCAGCTGCATTTTTCTTTAGAAAAAAATAATGAAGTAAAACTCCCCGCAAATAGCGTTTTTCTGGTACAAAATTTGACATTTTCAATGCGATAAAAATAATAGTTGTTTTTACACTTTAGTCAAATGAAATGTACTACGTTTTAAAGCTGCGTATACCTTTCAAGTACATGTATTGCCAACTTCAAATAATACCAGCAGTATGACTATACCGCCGTCTATTGAAAATCCGTAAAGTCATACTTGTACACCTAATAATATACATATAATGTATATATCTAATATTTATATATATATAAATAAAATATTTATATATATAAATAAAATATTTATATATACAGGGTGTTTCCAAATTAAATCGCAAAACTTCGGGAGCGTGTAGAGGAGTAAAAAACT
>NW_017256500.1:2893145-2896724 GCF_001594055.1 Mycetomoellerius zeteki
GCTATTTCTGTCATTCTATCTTCGTTGTTTATTAAACGTAAAACAAGGATAGAATGACACAAATAGCGCTAATAGCGTCTCCCTGAACGCACCTTTAGAATCAGGGTTGGAAAAAACCCGGGCTTTTTTAAAAAAACTCAACTCACACACACACACACACACTGGGTTTTATGGGGATTTTATTGGCTTTAATTGGGGTTTTTTTGGGTTTTTCAGGTTTTTTGGGGGTGAAATTGATTATTTGATATTTTTTTTCACATAATATTTAGTTTACGTTGTATTTATCATTATTCACTACTTTATTATCACTATCTTATTATCACTACCTTAATACTTTTATATGCAGAATGATTAGTGGGACTATATTGTATAAAAAAAATTATACAATTTCGTTTAAAAAAGTGGAGGTGACCTATATATCTTTTTAGCGCCTCCACCTAGAAGAAAGACAAATGACCAAAATACGTCCCTCTTAAAACCATTTCACTTTCATCTGAAACATTTTTTCCTATCTCCAAAACTGTGGGTGTTATTCGGGTGGTCGGTCTTACGTGACTCACCCTGTATATATCTTAAAATTGGTGTATGTTAAAATTATATCACTTCAGTTATACTTTAATATACATATATTCATTAAATACGTCCCTTTTATGTGTTTAAAAAATTTATTTTTTACAATTCCAATGAAACCCAAAAAAACCCCCACAAATTGCGAGTTTTTTTAAGTGGGTAAAACCCAAAAAAACCCCCCGGGTAAAATAATGCCAATCCTGCTTAGAATGTTTAGATTTGAACACAGAAACATTAATTAGAACTGACAATATGATCGTATCGCAAAGTAATGTTACGAAAAGAATTTACATTCAATTCGAAGCCTAGATACCAAAAACAAAACCCGCTTCTCTTCTCGATGTTCTTTGGGCGCTCGCGAATTCGACAAAGTTCCGAAAACAATGCTTCGAGTGACGCGAATGCAGTACGGCCCTTATGGGAAAAAAACTGAAAATTTCGAAAAAAACACTAAAAATTGGATATTAACACTCAAAGTTGAGTGTTAGAACCTAATTTTCAGTGTTTTTCCAAAATTTTCAGTGTTTTTTTCCATAACGGGGGCGCAACAATATTATAATATACATACTATATGTATATAATACATATATTTATACAATATATATATTTATGTTCATACATATAATTATTTTTGTTAATATTTATATTATATAAAATGTGTCTAACTCATTGTCCTAAAATCATAGAGAGCCGTAGTTGCTTAGAGATATTTATTAATATTATGCAAGAAACATTTGGTGTATATTACTGCTTATTAATTTCAATTTGAGATTCACATTGAGATTCGTTAATTCATCCGTAAAAATGAAAATAATACACACGTCTTGCACAGAAATGAGTCCACTTGCTGTTCACTTTTAACTCGCATGCATCATATTTGTTAACATAAAAATTCTTGAAAACTGTAATTTTCGATTATTTTCAAAAACACAATATATGCTTCGCCTTGTATTGTGATACTGTGAAAACTTGCGAAAGTATGTAAAATAGTTTTGTAAATCACTCCTAGAAAGGAGTTAATAATCGAAAAGCGATCTGCCATAGAAAATATTTACATTTATAACAGGTAGATTTATTTTTATGCAAAATACATGTCTCACGTTTATTCTTTATAGAGACATCAATAGATCAGGGGTAGATTATGAATGGCATTGCACGTGATGTAAAATTAAACGTTTCTTATCACTGAATATTAATTGATAGATAAGAATTGTATGCATATAATATCATAACTGTCGCTTGTACTTGATGCAAGACATTACCATATCTTTTGATATTTTACCCAGGTAGAACACGGAGTCATAATTGTATCATAATGGTATCACAGAACGTCATCATGACGTCATTTGATACCTAAAAATTGACTTATAAGTGATGAATGAGGTCCTCATGACTTCTGTGTTCTACTTGGGTATCAATTAATTATGCAAGCATTTGTTAGATTTAGGCAAGAGTTTTTGTGACACATATTCTAATAAAATCTCTGTTTGTTTTTTTTAATCGACTCATTTTTCATTACTAAGAACTATACTTTGTATAAGCTGTCATGGATTTCTACGTACACTCATTTCTATTTAAAATATCAAATTCACAGATCTTGTGTCTAGAAATTATGGTATTTATGTAGGTTCTTTCAATGCGTTCGTTTGGAGCTGTTCCTTGTGCTTGCATTTGTGATATACAAAACTATCTGACGATTCTCTACTATTATCTGTTGTCATGATCGTTCGATACGTAAAAACCTTGCCTTTGCAGTAACAGCAGTGTTTATCAGAAGGATGCGAATCGTCGAAGTGCTTCCTTATGGCAGCCCAGTTTCCCGAAATGTCTCGGTTGCAATCGTCACAACGAACACGCGTTTGTCGAAATCTGTCATGGACGGAGTCTGTGACAACGCGATCCTCGCCTTCCTCCAAATCTTGCACATAGACTGACATCTTGCATCTACAATCCAAATCACTCAATTAATAGAACATATAGTTCAGTATAAGAGGATTCTGTCTGCAATATTTAAAATTAACAATGAAAAATTTGGAGCGATTAACTTTATCAAAAGAGTATTCTCAACAACAAAAAGCGTTCTTTTTAATCCTTAGTACGCATAATGAGTTTTTGGTCCTTTATTACACACAATGAGATTAATCATCACTTTTATAAATATAAAATTATTAAGTGATTCTTACATCTACATTAACATGTACAAAAAATATTTATAAAGTTATATATTAAAAAAAAAGGAAAGAATAGAATCCATTATTTATCCAAGTGCTTCTAATAAAAGAAAAAGATTTCAAAGAAAAGAAATGCACATGACACGAATTGACTCAATCGTGTGTACTAAGGATTAAATTGTTGACACTGTTAAATCTTTGATTTTAAGCTCTTTCGATACGATTAAGTAATGTGCTAATTACCAATTTTCCTCGACGAACATGCAACTCCAAGCGTCTCAAACTCTTTTTTTCCTCTGTCCACTTTCACTCGAAGCGCGATGAATTGTTACATTCAGGTTAGGAACCGTATGTTGGATTATATCCAAATAACAGCAAGTGATGTATTCTTATGTAATGTTTTTTGCTCCAATATCTGAAACCATCGATATATATTCTAATCACATTGCGTAATTACTTTATATGTATATGTATATATATATATATATAGATAAATACTTGTTGATCCTACAATTGCTCCTACCAGCTTCCACGACAACGCACGTCAGAGCATGGTACAGGAAAAGGTATTTAACAATAAGTAATACATTAATACACCATGTATGTTAAAGTCAAAGCGTCAACAGATGTTAGGCGCTTTCCCTCATTGTCAGATTAAAGCCCATGGCACATAGAAAAACATAAGGCCGTAAGACATAATCAGTAAGCGAATTGGCCAATCACGATAGAGACCGTAAGGCCAGTAGCGAATCCAATCTTATGCGTGGTCTACAATGGGCAGTAGCAGTAGTGAATTAAGGAGTAGGTGCAGAAATCGACTAATCATAGTTGATTATCT
>NW_017256500.1:2896878-2905353 GCF_001594055.1 Mycetomoellerius zeteki
TTCTTTATTTCATGGAAAGGAAGGAAACGAAGGATTTTGATTGGTACATTTTCTTATGCATTACGTATTATGCGTTATGCAAAAGTCTGTGCTCCCCGCTTTAAGCCTATGGCACATACAAAAACGTAAGGCCGTAAGACATAATCAGTAAGCGAATTGGCCAATCATGATAGAGACCGTAAGGCCAGTAGCGAATCCAATCTTACGATTTCTTTACTGCTTACGTATTACGGCCTTACGTTTTTGTATGTGCCATGGGCTTAACGATTTCTTTACTGCTTACGTATTACGGCCTTACGTTTTTGTATGTCCCATGGGCTTTATGACATTAAAAACATCATTTTGACACAAAATAATAAATAACATCTTACTACTTAGAAATGATATAATATTGCAAATTACTTATTTGAGTGTTAAACGCACAAAAAAAACAGTGTTCTTAATATTTAAAATAAATAATTCAGCTTCCGATATTAAAGATGTATTTTTTAACAAAATACAAATTTTTCTATATTATATTTAAAAATAGGAAAGTTTGAAGGCAATTTAGACCTGGATCAAACATTTTAATAAGAAGTGGACGTGTTTTTAAAAAATAATTAAGATAAAAAATAAGAAAATTTTCACTTATATATAAAATTACATTATTAAATATATTGATCTTATTGAACATATGCAACATTCATTTTTACACAAAAAGTATAAATTTTCAGTTCCAGTTATTTTTTGAGAGATTATATGTATATAGGTATATATATTTTAAAATGAGATCGATTCTGTATCTTAAAACGAGGTGAAAATTACAAAAGTGAGCGAATTTACTAGAATACTGATAATTTCATCAGTCAACACCTAACGAATTTGTTCACTTTTGTGATTTTTATTTCAAGATACACAATTGATCTTTGTATGTACATCTGATACATTCTTAAATTTCATTTCGTTTCATTCTTTAAAGGTTATATAATTCACAAAAAGATGAACGCAATTTAATTTCTCTTCCAAGATCACCCGAGTCCGATTGATTTTTGTGAATGGGTAAAGCACAGACAAGTACAAATAACTACGTGTATTTTATTAAAAATAGAGAAGCAAGGGGATTATACAGAAGTCTTTGGATAAAACATCAGTGTCGTTTATATGGGCTTAATCTTGAAGTGCAGTCCTATCAGAGAGAACACCAAACATTTGAGATCCTGCACGAGATAGTAGAAACATCGCAAACCCTCCGGATCCCGCGACTGGTTCACGTCCAGGAGAGAGCCAGTCTTGGAGGTGGTGAACGATATGTGCTCGTCGCCGATGACGATCTCCAGTTCCTGGCGTCCGACGCGGTCAGGTTGTGGCCAGAGCGAGTCGTCTTCCTGCATGATCTCCGAGTCCTGGATAATGCGCTTGAGCTCTTCCATCACACACTGATGCACATATGCCTCTTTGCGAATCATCGTGTCGTTCTTGTAGTTGGAGTTGTTGGCGTAGCGCAGCTTGCCGTCCGGCCGGAACTCGAATTCCAGGAACTCATGCCCAAACTTGCCCTTGTGGCCGACGTAATAGCGTATGTAAAAGTCCGTCGACATTCTCACTGCTGGTTATATCGTTCAGCAATTACAATCAGTAGCGGTGAAACGTCAAATGTTCAAGTTTTTTACACGAGACGTTCTTCTAATGGCTTCTAGCAATCGACGTCCGCCATTACTAAACATTAAACCGTTTTTTCATGTGGCGAACTTGGTAAGCTATTCGATATTATTAGGGTCAATTTCGATGTATCGATTGACACGTGATTGGTTATCGTAAAATTAGCATAATGACGTATTTATATAAAATAATGTATAAAATTATATTTATATGAAAATTATATATAAAATTATATAAGTCTGGGAGTTCGGAATTTAAGGATGTATACACCCGTATTTTTTAACAAAATGAAAAGATTATGAAAAAATTACAGATTTTTTAATATTGTATTTATGTATGTGTGAAAGTAATACAAAGTTTGGTAGCGATTTAAAATCTGAATAAAAAAATATTTCAATAAGAAGTAAACATATTTTTAAAAAAAGTGATTGGTCAATTTTCTACTTAAGACCCTACGACCGCTACGACTTCTATTGTAGACCCCGCATTATTTAAATTATATATAAAATTGTATTGTTAAACATATTAAATATATATTAATTTTATTGACCTGTTTCATATGTATCTAACATTCATTTATATGAAAAGTATTATAGGAAAAGTAAAATTTTCCACTTTCTGTAATTATTTTTTACAGAGATATTTACTGATATATCCTTAATTACCGATTAATTCAAGACTTATTTATTTTTGCTAATCTAGATTAAGCAAAATTGCTTACAACGAAATTAATTTCCAACTAAAATTTATTGTTTATCCTAATCTAATTTTTTTTAATCTATTAAACAACAAAAAATTATTAATTCCATGTTAGTAAAATAGTACTGACAATAATAAGTTAATCGCCAATTTTCAGAGTTTGGTCATCATAGTCAGCAAAAAATGGTAAAAACCGTAAACAAAACAGTCTTAATAAATCCGTTTTACTTGTGTTTTATAACATTTTCTGAAACAAAATGTGGTATATTTGATTGTTTGAAAGACAAAAAGTGAAACACCGTAAAATAACAAATTTCAATCAGGTTTGTTCCTTGTAGCTGAATTTTTTTCCCTCTTCAATTTTTCTTATCTATTTTTTTAAGTGAGATGGATGTATATTTAGGCGCTGGAGAAGAAAGAAAGATCAAGAAATCTGGAGTGCAGAAAGTGTATGTAAAACGAACGAATCCAAGAAAATTAAAGTACACTGTACTGGAGTCAGGAGTAGTAGGGCTGGTGTCTCAAGGGACTAAAGGGGTGAAGGGACTAGTACCGAGATCGACGTCTGTCGACGTCACTCTCGTCAGTTGACGTAAGGGCGAGTTATAAACGCGTTCCGTTGCATGTTTATCGCACGGTAAGCACCAGCCATGTGGAAAAAGGGTAACGTTCGCACCACGAGTCTCGGGCATTCGTGCGACCGATGTTAAAAAGACGCTCGACCAGCTCCTCTTTGTAATGCCAATATCAATGTATGTATCAAGCTAGCAGTCTGAACGATGGGCTCATGTTGCTCGACGAGTTCACATAATCCACAGGCGACGTTCGTAGCAGGGTGAGATTTGCCGTCCGAACCTCGTCGCGCAAGAACATGAATAAGAGTCACGCGAATAAGAAGTTGAACCAGCTGCCGAGTTGGCTATGGACCAACTCGACCACCTTGCCGCCGGTTTACAAGATGGTCTGGGAGGCGGTGCGGGAGGATCGGGTCAGGTCGAACGGCATGCAGACCGAGCTGCTCGTCGACACCAACAAGGTGTTCCCGTTGTTGCTTACCAGCCAGTTGCCTACGGAGGTACTCGGTCACATATGGAGCCTGGCAAACCAAAAGTATGCTGGACAGTTGACTGAGCAAGAGCTGTATATTGTCCTGGCTCTCGTGGCGGCTGCTCAGACGTCCTACACCTTCAACAGTCTTGATATACTGCATTTGCTCCCTTTTCCACCAACACCTTATCTAAACATAGAATGCCTGATGAATTTGCAGCCTACAGCGCAGGCAAATGCACTAAAATTTCAGCACTATGATGAACCCAGTAATATGGGTATAGAAGGAAAATACATTCCTGACATTAAGGGAAAAACTAAAGCTAGAACCCAAGTAAATACAGTGCCTGATGCAAATATATCCTTCTCTGGCAGTACGTCTGGAAAATTATCTTATTCCGATAGCAAGATTCAGGTGCCTGGTATAACTGGGAGTAATGTCAATAATCTGTTCAAAGATGTGAAACAAAATCTGCGTGTTCAAGTTGATGTTCCGTCTGTATCATCCTTCGACGAGTCCTGTGATGAATTTACAGAGTTTCAAAGCGCTCCGATCCCCAGTGTTTCCACTATGCCAATCTGGGACAGCAAACAAGGTTCCGCGATTGGTAGCAGACTCGCTAATCATAATCTAGGAGTGAAGAAAACAGTTGACAAAATCAAGAAAACTACTGTTGGAACAAAAGCCATACATATTAATCCACAAATTCGTACATCTGCACCTGCAAGTTTGCCATATCAAAGTAAAGATCAGCCCATAGTAGAATCCACATCTAATGTGTTTCCTAAATGTGGAATAAAGAATCAGTCCAAAACAGTAATACTTAAGGACACTGTGATTAGAAATAGCGACATGCCTAAAGATTATAGCGATAGTTTTAATAGTCTGGCAGGTATGGCAGAGCCTGTCAGCAGCGAGATATTACCTAAAGTGGAATTAGCATCTAAGGTAAATAACAAGCTTGTCAATTATGTAGCAAGTATATCTTTATGTCTGTACAAGTATAATGTCAATATGATTTTTGCTGATGTATATAAATTTATCTGTAGGCCATTACAGTAGAAATGTCTGATTCTGTTCAACAAGATTTAATGAGTTTACAACAAGTCGAAGATAAATACAGTGCGTTGCGTGAACTAGTTCAAGAAACGTCCGTCGTAAACGATATGAGCTTAGATTTAACTTTTAATAATCAATCGGCTGATGAATTCGGGGAATTTATGTCGGCAGAACAACCATCTAATAATCCCACGATGTCAGATGCTTTGGATATTGAAAATTTTAGTATGTTTGCAGATTTTGAGTTTAAAACGCACGCTAACGCTGATAATAATAATTTAGCAGATCTGAACTTTGTATCTGAAGTATCTGAATCGTTTAATAATCTAAAACTTGATGATGGAATTGAAGCACAATTTGTAGAGACAGGTTAGTGCTCTCATTACTCGCGACAATTTTATTTTCGCTTATGTGTCATTTTGCTTGAATCTAGTAGTATATATTATTCTTAGGAAAGAATGTTCAAAAAGAGGATGCTATTTCGATAAATAGTATAGAATTGATTAGTGGTCCATCCGAAGCACTGCCACGTTCTGGATCTGTGCCTAGCTTAGATCTTAAATCATTTTTGCCTTCTAATGTAGAGGAAGAACAAGTTATAGAAGCTCCACAGCAGGTAATCGCGTGCAATTGAATTGTCAGGAAGTTGAGATATAGAGCGAATTATCGTTTGATATTTACTATCAAGTGTTTCTCTGTTGCAGACCGTGTATTGGGAATGGAAACAATATATGGAAAGTTGTGTTTTATTATTGCAAGTCGCAGCCAATATATTTACCAATATCACGTCAGAATTAGTTCTGCATGAAGTTTTAAATTCAGCCCAGGGATATAACTTTCTTTGCCGTAAGTATTTGTTTCAGTAATATATTTTACTTAATATAATATTAGACATGTATGTACTATCTATATTATTTATTCATTACAAATAATAAAACCATAAAAATATAAAATATATTTTGTCATTAGAATTAGCTGAAGTTGCAGCTGTTTGTAGACGTGTTAATTTTTCATATAAAGAATTGGATATAAATATTATTGGGTTTGATGACCTTTTAATGGACATTGATCGGATCTGGGCTGAAATGGAACCTTTTTATGCAAACATACCAGTAAATATTGCCTAAATGAACTATTAATATCTTTAGATATTAATGCTGTTAATATGTTTACATGTACAAATGTAAAGACACAAATGTAAAAGAAATATCCTTTTTTTCTCTAATATCCATTTTCAAACTTTTATAATATTATACATTTGTATTAATATATTTCAGATCGTCACTGAACTACCAGCTTGGCCATTACATCAAGGAGAATGTATATCTTGTTCCCTATGTTTAACAGTTATCACGAGTGGTCGAGTTGTATATAACGATAATAATTATCATGTAACATGTGCAAATTTATGGCTCAATTGTGTAAACAATCAGTTGCCAGTAATGCGATATTCTTTACTTTGTCAATCGACTATATGTCCAGGAAGCCACATTTAAATGCTAATCTGCCCGTTGAAAGGTTTTCAAACTCAAAATAAAAATATGCTATTCAGATCTTATTAAGGTAAATAGGGGAACTTGGCATAAAAGTGATCTTTAAAAATGGAGTTCTGATACAATTTGCATTTAATATAATGAAAGACACATATGTATATAAACAAAGCAAAGTGCAGATTCGATGTTCATTAAAATCGTTTATTATAGAGACTTATACTTTACAAAAATTCTTAATATAACATAGTTATACGATTAAATTAGCAAAAATATTTATATATTTAGCTTAACAAAATGAATAATGATCGTATTTCAATTGATCTAATTCTAATGCAGTATTAAGAAAAGTTCAATATTTACATTTTAAATAAAAATTTCTATATAATTAACGTTGACTCGTGTCGCGTGGCCTATATACTATTCCTCTGCTCTTCATTTCTCTGATGACACCAGCTGGTAATCGTCCTGATACTGATATGGCATAGACGCCCTTACAAAAACGATCTGAAGAAAATAGAATCTCGATATTAACATTGGCCACTCTTGACATAATTATGTATACATATATATATAGACTGAGATACAATTTTAATTCTGAAAGTGTTTGCGAAAATAGCATTCTACTTAAATAAATCTTTATAATATATATACGCACATAAGTATGTTCCTAGATAAATACATACTGGCATTTGTAAGAATAATATGTCTGTATAAATGTATTATACGTTTAAAATGAAAATCTCAGAAATAAATATATTTATTAAAATATCTAAATACATATTATAAATAATTTTAGAATTTATAGTCTTCTCAGTGCCTTCTATGCACTTTTAATTTTTAGGAATTTTATTCTTTTTCTATTGATTTACTACATACACATAATTTTGAAATAACAAAATATTTTAAAAAATTCTTGAAGTACAATCAGAAAATTATATATATTACAATTATATATATTAGTAATAATTTGTAAAAGAATGTTAATTACTTGAGTTATATTAGTGTATTTATTGTAATACTTACTTATTCTCTGCCACTTGGACACCCAACTATCTTCTGGACTCATTAATGCGATCACTCTAAAATATAGAAAGTAAAATATGTACAGAGAAAATAAATACATAGGAAGAAATCATTTTTTTATTTCTTCATAATATAATTATTTATTAAAACAAGACATTATTTTAAACTGTTAGCCATTAAAATTAGAGAAACAAGTAAAAAATTATATTTAAAATATCACTAACATCTTACAGTGTACAACAAATTCTCAATAACTTTTGCTCATAGATACAAAAAAGCTAATATTAAATATTCACAAAGCTGCTAATGTACACTAAAAAAAAAGTCATTCTTAGCCAACTGTACATCTGTTATTAGTGTATTACCCATCAAAATTGGAACTCGTGCAGTCAAAAACATTATCCTTATTGTTCTTCATACGAAGAAAATCATCACAGTTGTCACATCCATCAAATTCAAATTGGTCAAAAGTCTGTGAAGTAAAAATATAATTGCATTCATTCTAATATATAAGGTGTCTTCCATTTATGGACACAAATCGACATAATATCGTTCTATCTTTCTTTGCATTCTATGAGTAATGAACAATACTTGGGTCCACCTTTGTTACTAAGGATGCGTTGCACTAAACGTTCACAATGCTCCCGCGTGTATCATTTCATCTTTGTCTAATATTTGATGACAAGAAGGATGATACTCGAGAGTGTGAACGTTAAGTGGAACGCACCCTAAATGGAAGGTATCCATAAATAAGTTCTGTAGATGTTACAATAATAACCTGGTTGAAGGGCTGATCATATTGTAATGCAACATAAGATTTATGAAATACCCACCTTAATCAAAGAGCATACCAAACACGCTCTTAATCCACGTAAATCTTTCGGTACGGTCTCCATTGACATCGTCTCACAACAATATCTCACGATAATTACAACTATTACAAGTGAGGAAGATAGTTCGAATTACTTTGAAATTAAAGTAATAAAGATAGTTACAAGTATAAAATCTCTTTGCAATATGTAACGACGCGAAAACAGATAAACTGCTGTTGACAGCCGTTAACAGCCGTTTAACTAGTTACTAGTTTAGTAGTGTTAGGTTAGAGTTACGTTCTAGATCAACGCACCAATCAACGTACTAGAATGTTCATTTAACCGCGGATACCATCATCATCCACCACCAGCCACCATCGAGAAGTGGCTACGTTTACACCGTGCATTTAGGCCGCGGCTTATACAATAGATGTCCTTGTTTATCCTGTAGGTTAAACAAAGATACCTATCGTATAGGTCGCGGACTAAGCGCACGGTGTAAACGTAGCCACTGACCGAGACTGCTAGGCGCGGTCCACTTGACGCTACAAACGCTTCGAAGCATTGGCCGCGTTCAGCAGACTCAACAGTTTTGCAACCGTTTTTTGATTATCTGCTGAGATAGGACCATTCTTCTAGATCTAAAAGTATGATCCAATTAGCGCGAAGGAAACTTCCAACAGTTGCAAAACAAACGTTCTGC
>NW_017256500.1:2905447-2917568 GCF_001594055.1 Mycetomoellerius zeteki
TTCACACCTTGACGGAAAAGCAGAAAGCGGAAAAGCAGTAGCCAATTACAACTCGCGCTGATAGTAAGTAATACAAAAAACCGAAATTGTCGAATACCAGCGCGAGTTCTGATTGGCTGCTGCTTTTCCGCTTTCTGCTTTTCCGTCAAGATGTGAACGCGCCCTTAGTCTGCTCTTCACTTGGGCAGTACAATAAAAGAACCATAAAATAACAAATAAGCTTTATCTCTCTCTTTCTGTAATATTAGTTATGTAGACTACTTTCCAAAACGTTCCCTTCTAACAAAATTTTATTCGAAATATATAGTACACGTAACATATTATATCGAGTAAAGTTTTCCTCGAATGAAACATTTTGGAAAGTAGTCTACATAACGAAGCTTATATAAGTTCTTTATTACACATATGTTTCATTTTTTTATATTTTTTTTGCACAATTTTTTTTCTTTTATTGAATTATTGATGCAACGCAGGCATATATATGTTCGCGTTCGTATAAAACAAGCAATTACCGTCTTGGGAAAAGAAACTTTTTTGCAGACAATTGTACTTAAATTGTCAAAAATGAAGCAATTTGAATTAAAAGTGTCGCCATGAAATTTAATGAATTCTTCATTCATAATAATAGCTGCTGCTTGTAAATCTTTAGAGGGATATATGCATAATTTCCTCTTGATACAGCTGACTGCAACAGAGTGTCGGCCATATTGAATTCCTGCAAATGAGCTCAAAATTTGATTGGCTGCCATTGCGCAACTCCCGGAATGGGTCACCTGTCTAATTCCACCATGTAACGTACCATGTTATCTGAGAATTAAGCAATAATGAAAATATCTCAGCTCGATAAAGTGGCATGTAACTTTATCTAATGTTGATATTTTATATAAAATCCCCAATCTTTCCTGCTATTTAATTCCAAAAATTGACAGCATATAATTATAATAGATAAGAGATAGCATACTAAAAAAAAATGTTAAAATGTTGCAATTTTGAGAATTTTTGAATCGCAAAAATTCAAACTTAAAATTCAATAAGGTATAAGGGGAATAATGAAGGAGAATAACTGAAAATTTCTCATATCACATATTTATTAGAGAAATCTCTTTGGTACTCTCAAGATATTTTAATTAGTTTTACAACATCGACGCTAATGTCACTTGGCAGCGATTCTGCGTTTCGCTTACACGTGAATGCTATCCACATATTTTCATAGAAATTATTAGCTGTATCAGCATCGGTAGAAAGTTACACGTTAGTAAGGCTGCGTGCCAGGAAAATATACGAGATATGAAAATATAAGACATATTATGTACGAATGCATTATAGCTTCTCACACGGTTGTGAGACTGATTTCAATGACTCATCATCATTATTGCCGTTGTATTGTCATCACCATCATCATCATTGTTATAAGACATTGTCTGAAATTCTACGCTTACTATCAAATTTGATTCATATGTGGCTACAGGAACATCAATTTGATTGTATATGTATAAAAAGAGAAATGACTACTGTTCTTCCAACCACAAGTGAAGTAAAAAAAGACTGTTCTACGAGTAGCGATCATTGCTATGTCTTGGCATGAAGTGGAATTATATGTTGCTGCTGTTGCGATTTATAAACTATAGCTGCTAGTCTTCATCCTTGAAGCGACGATAGATGGATTGAACGTACGTGAAGACGCACTTCCAGTCTGGCCGTTGCATCATCACCATGTCCTCGACGTCAAGTAACGGCGCGATTCCAGCGACTTCGCTGCAAGAAAGAAGACTTCTTGGGTTTGTGAATAATAAAAAAATGTTCAACACAATTAAGCAAAGAAGGCTATATTCGAAAAAAAAAAAAAATGATCAATTAACAAACTCCTGAAAACAAGAACAATTATAACATCTCGATGTGAAATGAAAAATTTGGAGCTCTTACTCAGCCTTCGTAAAAGCGAGTTCGAAGTTTTTCCTGCGATTCTCCGGACGTAGAGAATTGTAGTCGAAAGCATCCGGCCTAAAATGATGGATCAACGCGCAGAATGCTAAACCATTGTTCCAGCTTGTCGAGAAGTTGTCAAGCTGTACATTCTGAAACACAGAATGAAGTTTTTATATTACGTAATTCATTCAATTGCTCATTAACTGCAGCGCGCTTTCCCTTGATAGATATCAAAGATGTCGTAAGAATCCACGAATAACGGATCAATATTATTTTACACAGCACACGATGCACTTACTTCGTATTCTTTGGTTTTTGATCGGCACCATGCCAGCAATCGCTCTTTAATTTGTGCAGCGTTATCTCGTACAGTTGGTTCGGTAAATTTGAATCGAAATTCCGTTGCCGGTGATTTTACAGGGCTAAATAAACAATTCAGAGACAAAAAAATGAACCACTCAGCAAGAATATGAATTAATCACTAAATTAGTATATTCCACCCCCCCCCCCTACCAGAAAAGTTACACAAATTAAAAATATAAAGTTGTTCAAGTTATGTGTTGTAAAATTAATTATTTAAATGTATTAAAAATGAGTTAACTGGAGTTAAACACAAATTGCTTGTTTCAAGTTTCAAATTTAGAAGTAATGATTAACCCTTCTGTCAAGGAATAATTTTTTACTTTTCCACTATCCATACATCGACAGAAGAGTTAATTGTGTTATGGTGTTATGTTAGACCCCTCCTAAAAATTATTCCTATTTTGATTTTTCCTATTTTTAATTCCTTTCTATTTGAATTCAACTTATATCACTTTTCCTGATGTATTTAGAACACAATGCGCACATAATACGAAATTCAAAAGAATTTTGACTTGTGTCACTTTTCTTGCGATGTCTTTTTTTACTCTATTAATTAGATTCTTCTTTCTCTATTTCTCTATAAAGCAGTCAAAAAGTAATCCTTAATTACATATCATGCAGTTTTAATTTCTATTCTCACCTTGGTGACAAACTGGCGCTATTTTGTTTATCGAGTTGACGAAACTTGGCGAACGGTGACAGCGGCTTTTTCGGAGCTGAAAAACGAACAGGGCGTTGTAAAGCTACAAATGTTTTGAAAAAGCATAACATGTTAGACTTATATTGAGATGCATACTAGATCTGACTGAAATGTTAATGTCTCTCTATATCTATTTTAATTGTCTATAACTGAATCTTGTCACAAAGGCGTCAGAGGTGCGATTTATTAGAAAGTCTGGATCTAGCAGAATCGTTCATCTATCACTCTCGTCGCGTGCCCGTGACATGCATTAGTTGTCTTACAAACAAATTCAATAACAAATTCAATAAAGTTTAGTATGAAAAAGAATAGGATATGGCGATCACGAAGAACATACATGTGTCTGTACAGATATTAATTGTTCAAGTATCTAGTAATTTTCGGTAGTAACGAGGAAGTGACAAACCTGCAGAAAAAGGAACGTTTTGGATCGAGTTTGATTGTAAAGTGGACAGGCTAAATTCGTCGATCGACCGACATCGATCGACACCACCTCCATGCACGAGCATTGAAAAAGTATGTCCGTGCGCGTGTACACATTACGCACGCGCTTGTACTTCCACGAGGACGTCACGAGGTGTGGCAGCAAGTAAGGGTATATTTGCCAATCAGGCGACGCGTTTAGTTCTCTAGAGCTGATGTGGTTATAATTGTGTGGATCTATTGAACCCACACAAAAAGAAATAAAAAAGGAAGCATTAAAAATGTTTATATCAATCTCAGAAATTTTTTATGTTTAGATTTGTTGGATGTACAAGTCAATGTAAATTTTTTATCATTGATAAAGACCTTTACTGTTTATTATTTTAGTTTGTTTCTGAGAAACAATTATGTTTTTCACACAAATTTGCTGAATGACTGTTTCAAATATCAAAGCAAAACTACGCGTCAAAATTGTTGATTTTGTTTACAACGCTCATAATAAGATTGTCCCCATGTCAGCTCAATATCATAAGTCCTCCGTGTAAAAACATCCGTCCAAAAAGCTGCTTAATTTTCACATTCTTTGTATAAAGAAAGAAGATGATAAATGTTAATTTTTCAATTAATATATAATTATATTTAATATATAATTGTAATTATTTTAATTTTTCATTATTGCACACTACAATATATATCACGAATATAAAAAATCCTATTAAATTTTCGGTAACATTGGCTACTTGGCTACTTGTAATACATTCCGCGAATAGTGCGAAATATCCAGCTATAATTGCTATATTGCACGTCGTGGAGTTACGTCTTAAGTGGCGGAAAAATATTGCCTTTGATTTTTATCAGCGCCCGTATTTTCGGGGGATGTTTTCGAGAGATCTGAGCTGATCGAGTTACTCAGGCCACCACAGCATCGCTATGCTCTGCAATTGTACCAGCGCGCGTACATTACGATTACATTGCACTCTTAGACACACTCGCAGCAGTGCAAACTGTATACGCCACTGCGTAACAAAAGGATCAACAAAAATAAGGGCTGTGACTCACTGCTTTATTCGGGGATTGGCATGGTCCTCTTAGCGACTCCGTCCGCGAGAATGTGCGCTCGCGACTTGGGTTTAAATAAAAAAAAAAGAGAAGAAAAAATATTGAGAGAAAATGTTGAGAGAAAGGGGAAGAGCACGCGCGGGTCATGAGCATCGCACGTGTGAAGCGTATGACTGTTTTATATGTAGATTTTGTAGCTCGTAGTTAGATTACGTGCATCGAGCAGAATAACGGCGATGTAACTGATGCGTTGCATGATGTTCTTTATTTCTTGCTGGTTACAGCAGATTTCGCATAAGTGGCTTCATGTTGCTCGACTTTTCGCGCTCACGTGATGATCTTGAGCGAGAAGAACGTAGAGTGAGATGGGATGTTGGATACCGGCGGTGACAATGGTCCTTGAATCTATCTGCACTACCGTCTCTCGTAATGGACGAAGACCATGTATCGGCCAATTCCGCCGTGGTTGCAAGAAACGTGCTGCTTTTGCAAAGGACTATGTAGCTTCGTGTTGAGAATGGCGTCGTGAAAATGCTTTTGTCTCTTAAAGGTGCGGCTTCTAATCAGATCTGTTAGATCTATTCTAATAGTGCGAAGAGAGCTCTCTCTCTAGTACTTTTCGATACAAATTTCAAACCTAAAGCAATCTAAGCGATCGCGAGAATTACGTGCAGCAAATTAGATTAGATCTCAAACTCATTAACGTAACTGCTTTCAGTTTCTTTTTGATTATCCATGAAAGATGATTAATTTGTAGATTAAAACACGTAGCATTTCATACAAAATGCAGTTAGATAAATAATACTGGATTTTTTCTAACAGTACTGTAAGCTATTCTCAAAACACTAATTGAAGCCAACTTGAAAGGAAGTAAAATAACAGTTAAATCTCAGTTAATCTCAAAATCTTAGTTAATGTTTACAGAAACAGTCTTGCGAAAATAAGTGACCAACAATAATTGTATGCAAACTTCTAATGTAAACAATCTGATTAGAATTAACCGACTCTGTACGTAATGATGCGTCCTGAATTACAACTGCTGACGGCAGGCTATGCGAATTAAAGTAGACAAGATCACAATTTAACGATCCATGTTATTAATCAATTATGTTGCATATTTGTAATGAGATTAATGATGATCGTAGAATCGTTATTCTTATCACGGTGTTCAACACAGCACGAAATATTGTCGGTTCTCGAAAAATTACTCGCAAAAATCCCGAACGGACATCACTTTTACCGTCACCAAGTCTCCCAAGTGAACATTACGCCGACATCTTACGACGATGAGGATCAATCGATCAGAAGTGGTCATCAGTCCTGGTGGCCTCTTCGAAGATGTCATCAAACACTTTGTCCACGTCAGCAGTATTGAGGCTCGCCACAGAAATCTGTGGCACTGCCGGGATGGTCAGACGTAAGTTTTCTTCGTATATTCCTGGCATAGTGCGACTTCTGGATAGACCAACAAGACCTTTTTTTACCGAGTCGCGCGACGAAAAACGTCTACCCTTGGAATCCTTCGTCTCCGTGGCACCATCGTTTGCTGGATTATCGAAATACCTGCGTATTTTATCCTCCATCTTTTTTACGCTGTCCAAGGACGAGGATGCCTCGTATTGTTTTTTCATCTTAAAGGACGATGGTGACTTTGGCTTGGGTGGTTTGGGACGATAAGACCCGGTGCCAGCGAGAGATTGCGGCGGTAAGTTGCTCTGTACTGGACGCGATGAAGCGTGATGGCTCTTCGAGAGTGCCAGCTGATGCCATGATTCAGACTTCGACAGGACGATGGATCTGGACGGTCTGTTGGTGCAAGACACAAGATACTCGTCGCTGGAATCCATCGCGCCGCTCGTGCCGTTCGGGATTGGCGAACGTTCCTTTTGCATGGATTTCGATTGACTGCCCGGTTGCTCATATTGTTCTCTGAGAGCGGTAATCCGATTCTTCGCGCTGAATCCAGGGGATGGTGCTACTGATAGCAAACCAGTGACAATCGCTGGAGGCTCCAACCTTCTTGATGTCTCCAATTTCCTTGGTGGTTCCAATTTTCTCGACGGTTCCAACTTCCTCGACGGTTCCAACTTTCTCAAAGGTTCCAACTTTCTCGAAGGTTCCAACTTCCTCGATAGTTCTGATCTTTTCGGTGGTTCCGGTTTTTTCGGCAGTTCCGGTCTTTTTGGTGGTTCCGGGCTTTTCGGTACTTCAACCGGTTGGAATCTCAGAGATTGGTTAAAACTGTTAGATTGATGAAAACTAGGCTGATTAAAATTTCTAGACTGATTGATGACAGGTGCATGATAATCGTTCAGTATCACTCGCTCGTTTTGCAATTGTCGGACCAAGCTCTGTTGTAGCAAGTTGTGTCGACGTATTTCGTCTTCGGCCGTAGCGGTCTCGCTATTGGTTGATTTGGGATACGGCCAGAGCTGTGAGGGTGATGAGGAGGAGGATATTCCAGATGGTGACATTCCAGATTCCGGTCTAGTTCCGTCGACGCGTGTCGCTGGAATATCCTCAGATTCAACAGTCGCGATCGCACAGGTATACCGTGTAACGACGCCAGTGTCCGCACTGATATCCTGATTTTGAATATTCTGTTCCTCTGGCAAAGCGCCGTCACTCGTACACAGGAAATCTTCCTTGTTGATCTCATGCGACACACTTGGCGTCTGATCCTCGAACGGATCTTTATTAGACTTAACGTATGGGATATAAGTCGAATACATTGGCGATTGATTATCTCTAATCGTCGGTTTAGGCGAGAAATAATTTTCACATCGCGGACTCGCTCGAAAGACTAGTTCGTTCTGTTCTGACGATTGATGATCGGAAATCGTTGAAAAAGGAACCTTCTCCATCGAATATGGCACGCAAATGATGTCTTTCTTGATAAAATCGCTATTCTTGTTTGTTAAGGGCAGAGTTTCGTTTCTCGAAGAGGTGTCAGTTGTTGCGGTATAATTTCGATTATGATCCAAAACAAAGTGACTCGAATCCTCAGTAGGATGATAACTCAAGTCTGATGTTGGAACAACGTCGTTATATTGAGGAGTCGTCCAGTGTTCTTTGATTTCCACTTCCGGTTCGTTGTGAGTTTGAACAGACGCATTACTGTACGCAGACGGTGGTCCTTTCGCGACCTTAGGAGTCACTCGAAACACTCGTGCCTCCTCAAGATGATCATCATCATCGATACCAGTCTGTATGGCCACAGACGAGCTACCTCTGAACATCGCATCAATCGGTGCGTTGCCCGCGAATGTGGTTCCGACTGAGTCCTTATCATTGCGCACTGTGGCTAGTGGTTCAAAGACATTTTTTTCGTTATGAAAATCAAATTTGTCTCGAACCGATTCCTCAATCGTGCGATGTGATTCGTTTGGGCGACATTGGACCTGCGGTCCTTTCTCGGGGAACATTCTGAAGGAAATTTTCCCATCCACCACGCCGAGCTTCTCGTTCAATGGCGCCAAATTCTTGCGATGTGCGTTCGAGTGTTCGTTGCGTCTGCGAGAATCCTCGATGCCTTTAGCTTCCGGGGCGGTGTTCTTGCCGATAAAAGGTGCAAACTGCTTGCAGAATAATCGATAATCGAGCCGTCCGTTCTCGGTGACCATCTTATTCGATTTGTTCTCATTTTTGTCGTGCTCGATCCATGGTGGTCGAGGAAAAGCGGATTTCTGGGTATTCTCGTTCACGTTTAACGACGGCGGATGAGATTGATTACCGTTTCGATCGAATATCTTGGCTTTCTCGCGCAAGGAGTTTCCGGGCGGTAGTGCGTTGTCCCTTTGCCAGTGATGACCAAGCGGAGACTTTGGTGTACACGGCTTCTCGATTTTCCGAAACAGCGATGAAGGCGCGTGTCTGAAGCCCGCGTCCAGTTGCGGCACGTTCACGTTTGCAAACGGTAAGCTGTTGTTTGTCGTGCTGCCACTAGTCGGCATCTTCTTGTTCACCGGAATCTGAGGAGACGTTTGAGGAGTATTTGGGAAGCGTTTTATGGTATTTTGCAGTCTTGGTGACAACTTGTCGATATCGTTCGTAGACGAAGGCTTATCGAAAGCAGTCTTGATATTCGAAAATCGGCTGTTCCAGTTCTCTTTCGCCGACATGTCTGTCGCCTTGGTATAGCCGAAGGATTTAACAAAGGCAGGTGCAGCGTTGTACGTTGTCTGCGTCTCGTTGTTCCGGTTGATCAACGCCAGAAACTTCTTATCATTCTCCGTTCTCGGGTGGAACGATGGCACGCCAAGATTTGACGCGTTCGTAGTAATCTTATCGCCCACGTTGATGGGACGTCGCAGCACTACGCAACCAGAATTGTCGTAACCAAGACTGTCGGCCTGTAACTTCAGGTAGCTCGGTATGTCGATGGTATTGGCGCGCTTGATTTTCGACTTTTTCGCTGCAAACTTGTTGCTGCCGTTATTGCATTTACTGGCGCTGATCAGTTCTGCGCGTTGCCGAAGTGCCGCTGCAAGTTTCGTCACCTGACTCCGCTCCTCGCTCGCTCTCTTAATCGCGGTTTCCTCGTCGTCGCTCACTTTCTCCTGGTAACCGTTGACGCTGTCCCGATGTTGAATCTGCCGCGTATTCGACTCATCTGTCGTTCTAAGTGCGACTGCTGGCCGATCCACGTAACCAACCGGTGGCGGAATCAATGGCCGATATTCACTCGTATCTTTATTTCTGTCACGCAACGACTGACGTTGATTAATCACGTCCTTCGTGTATTTGTCGTGGATCTCCTCCACGTGTGGTCTTTCGCCGCTCGTCACGTTACGCGACGTAGACAGCAATGGTTTAGGTCGTTCGATTTGGAATACCTGGTCATTCAATCTCGCTAGGTCCGCGCTGCTCTCCTCCAGCTGTCTCCTCGCGCGTGCGATCTCTTCGGTGGAAACGCCGATGGTGTGTCTAACAGGCCGCCGTCTTCGTCCGGGCAACGCACCGCCGTTCTGTGCCACGATGTCGATCGTCCTGTCGCCCACGCTGCTACTCGATTCCTTCTCTTCCACCGGCACCTGTAGCCGCGACAGTAAACTCGATACCAGTCGCAAGAGATGTAGCTTACTAGTGGGATCCGATACCCCGCCGTGCTTCGTGAGCGTCGCGACGTCCGTGCGTTCGAGCGTCTCGCGCAAACGGGAGAGCGCGGTCTGGATATCCGACAGCAGCAAATCTTCCAGAAACTTGAGCTCGTCCTTCTTTGAGACGGATACGTCGTCGTCGCTGCCAAAAAGCACCTGTTCCATAGAACGGCGCGCGCAGGATCGGTCGTCGACCCCGTCGATGCCTCGCCGGCAATCCGCTGCCAGGGACAACTCGAGTGCCTCGCGTAGACGTTCTACCAGTACCGGCAATGAATTCCACTCACCGACTGCCGAGCTAGTACCACCGCTGGTGCGATGCTGCTGTCCGACTCCGCCGTCGACGGTGGTTGCCAATGGTACCCCTATACCCGGTTCCGCCTGTCTCGCGACTACCCCCGACACCGGCACGCCGTCGTCCGACGACGCGCTTCTCGTGACGGTCGCCAGCTCTGCTGAAAAGGAACAAATTAAATGATAATTCAGAATCATTATCGCAGCATAATCTCGTATTGAGTCTATTTAATTAGATTACCTAAGAAGATGTAATTCACATGTTGGCTTTACTAAGTAGTTATATATTGACTTAAAACTATATGATTTGAAAACATTTTAATTTAGAACATTTTTCCAATTTTCTATATAGTTGTTAATTTTGTTATATCAATGAATCATAAATTATAAATTATAACGCTTTTATATATTATTAAATTTTAACACATATTATATGTATATGTAATGATATATTAGATTATATAACAAAAATACATATTTTGAGCATCTTTATATAAATTATAGATTATATCGTACTCTCAATATAAACTATACACAGTTTATACCTTATATTGCTCCCTTATTTAAAAAATAACACAATTCAAAAACGTAATTTTTTTAGTTAATAAAATAAATCAGTTAAGTAAATTTTACCTTATCTACAAAAAATGAATTAACTTCATAAAAGAAAATTACAGTCAAAGTCATAAGTAAAAAAAGAATGATTTTTAAAGGTTGTAAATGGTTGCCACCTTTCTTGCTGAAGATCTCACTATCTTGCCGAAAATTGATTGTCACTCTATTGAAGTACAGAGAGGTGGCAATCTTTTATTTTCTATTCTATTGTAATACACATAAAATAATGAGTTGTTGAAAATGATATATAAAAATATATTATATAAAAGATATTATATGTATAAAAAATTAACTAACACAAGGTGTAATAACATCAGAATAAAATTATGCTTTTACGCAAGTGTGAAAATTCATACCTATATGTTTTTAGATTACGTGGATAAAATGTTGCCAGCGGCAAGATACTGCTTTGCTAGTCGAATAGCGGAAGAAAACTCACTGCTTTTCTGCCAGAACGATCGCTATTTTTAATCCGCGATTGAAGAGTCCGAGCATAAATCTTGACAAGTGGTGCTTCTCGAAGACTGAATTATGTACATTTGATATCTCGCGTCGGTGGTTTACGCGCATCTCGTTTCCTGAAAATACTTTACTCGCGTCTGGTTTCCAGAAAATACTTTATAACAATTTAATGTTTTAACAGAGATTCTCGTCAAGATCCTCAAGCTTTCAATATTCATTTCTGAAAAGCACCATCTATGCCACGCTTTACATTCGGATTATAGTTCCGTGTATATGTATCGTGCGATTGAAAAGAAGCGCGAATCTATGTAGTAAATTATTCTAACAATAATAAATAACAATAACCTATCATATTCGAACCTACCACCTAGTAAGAAATATTTTGTATTTGTTTTAGAAATGATCCACTTAAATCTTTGTTATAATTTTGTGTTGAATTTTTAATATATCCGAATGTTAATTTGGCAGAATGTGATTATGTTATTTAAATATTTTTTATTGAAGTGATATTCAACTTTTTTAGTGTTAAAATAATACAATTTATGAGTAAATGAACAAATAACATAAAAATAATGTTTCCTAAAACGTAAATAAATTAATAAAATGAGTTTTTTAATTTAACGTATTATAAATATTAAATTTATTGAAACATGTATTAATTTAATACATTATAAATATTAATTTTAATAAAAAGCTATCGCTTACAAATTGTGTCAGTTACGTTTTTTGTGCAAATTTTTTTACATAATATTTATGTTACTTTCTAACATATTCATCTTATATTAAATTAACACAAAAATTTGAGTGGATCGTTTAGAATGTGCGAAATGTATTAAATTTAACACAAATTCTCGAACTGTGAAAATAATAAATAAATAAACCAATGGCAAAATATCTCATAATTGAAGGAAACACTGTTTTCCTACCGAAACGATATCAGTTTACGAGAGAAATTGGAGTGTAAATTTTAACAAATGATATCCCCACCAAACGGCTAAATCGGAACGAAAAGAAAAGAAGAAAACGCGTTATTTGCCATCACCGCGTTTTCCAACTCGGATAACTCGCTTCGCACTCTTATCGCTTCACGAAGAGACGCGCGTTGTCAAGACCTCGCACGTCCAACCGCTTCAGCACGTCTCCCTTTGGCACGTCAACGCGTCGCGCGTTTTAAGAGCGT
>NW_017256500.1:2917725-2927941 GCF_001594055.1 Mycetomoellerius zeteki
CACGCGTGACAATCCGTCCCGCGCGTCGCATCTGTGAATTCGCGGCGCGAGCTTCGATATCTCGGACGTCGTTCGATCGTACCGCGATCGCACCGTTAATCTTCCTTTCTTAAGGGATGCATGATAGCGTTAGAAAAAACAAATGCCAGAGAGAGAAGAAGCCCGTACTGCAGTGAGTTTTAACTCGCTATTGGAACACCGTATTTTTACCCGATTGCGATCGTCCGCCGCGCTGCCGCTACTGCTGTTGCGCGCGGACGCGCGATTTCTTCGCGACTCGCGAAGAGAAGAAAGAAAGAGAGAGAGAGCGGCGCGCGCTGACCGGCTTCGACTATCGCTCGCGTGCTCGCTTTATTTAAAACAACGTACGGGGATTCTCTCTCCGCGGGGATTTATTTTCGGTCGCTCGTTCGACGCCTGTGCAGCTGCTGCGCGAAGCGAAGCGAAGCGGGATGAGGCGGTGCGAGGCGGTGCGAGGCGAGGCGAGGCGAGCTATGGTGAAGCCGCGAAACTACCCGCGTGTACAAGACGAGTCACAAAGCTGAAAACGCTGGCACGTTTCTTTCAAAATCGCGTGATTTTGCACAGTGGGGATCGTCTAATAACGGCTTACTACCGCGCCTCGCCTGTCCCATTAATCATGTTATTACGTTGTTATTGTACCATTAATTCAACCGCATGTAGTTTCATATTTTTATTTTTGGAAACGAAGGCGTAAATAAAATGACGGTTGCGAAATAACGTCAGAATTGAGGCTACCTGACGTTATGATTTGACAAAAGTGACGCTGGCTAACAATAAGCTGTTCTCGTTTCCCTCTCTACGCGTCATTGTTGCTTGAAACCCCTACGTTTACTGCTGTCGATCAAAAATTGATATAAAAAATTGTCCAGAAACATATTCCATTTAACTCGTTGTTCTATTTAAGAATGAGAGAAGGTGGCAGACGAATGTACGCATAGATACATAACATTGGTTGCACCCCAGTTGTTGCGTTCTACTTTGCTCCACCGCCCATTTCATTTCTCTTTCCGGACGGAAAAGCTTTCTTTTTGTGGATTACAGACACGTCCGAAAACGACACATTTTAATTTACCGAACGGAACTGAGAGAACTTCAAAACTAAAGACGATACAAATTTTCCATTTTATACACACTAACGTCTAGTTTGTGGTATTTCTCTTCTACTGGATCTTTGTGCCAATTTTTCTGCTCTCTTTCTTCACGCACTATTTGATCTTCTTTTATTCCGTTCATTGTCCTGGTCTAAAAGCATTGTCTATGCTATTTCTATATTCTTGTTTCTCCCTCCCTCCCCCCGCTTTTCTCTCTCTTCTCTCTCTTTCTCTCTCTTTATTCATACATACACTGCTTCATTGCGTTCTTGTAAATTTTTCTGTACATTATTCACTATTATAATTATTTTGTAAAAGGTTACAGCGCTTGAGGGGACCTAGTCCCAAAGGTATCGATTTTTCTTTCTGTCGTTGCCGTCAATAATTCTATTTTAGTCTTTGTAGTACGTAACAATATTTCATATTCTGAGAATTTATATCGAGCATTTCCATTGTAGTATCAGGTAACCGTGTAATTGTATATCGCCGCGTGAACGTAAGATTTGTAAATAACGCGGGAACCTGTAACGCGACCGAAATAGTTCGCGCGTAAGAAAGTTTAGATTTCCTTGAAACATACCGCGAAACGCAGATCGCCGTATATCCGTGCTGAACTATCCGCTGACGTCGCTATTCAAATAAACGCTTGAACGTCTATGCGAATAATGGCAGCGCTAACGCAAACACGTCGACGACTTAGTGAGCGACGCCGATTGGTTCCGACAAGCGCGACGGAGTAAACACGCCGTGAACGCAATGCGTGAGTTTGTGCGCAATTTCTTTAAAATTAATAGAATTTCTATTTTAACTGGTGCGAGATGTCCTAGAAACACTCAATTTAATTTCAAATGAAAAATTTCCTAACTTTAAATCCAGGACAGTGATCATATAATTTTTTCCTAGTGAAAAGATGTGAAAAGTGAAAATTATCATCGAATGTAATGGAGAAATTTTTCGCTTTTCACGTTTCTGCCCTAAGAAAAAATTACATGACCGCTATCTAGATGATAAAAGTAAATTAATTTTTATATATATACTAATTATTGCGAAGAATATCACTAAGCCTTCGGTGGTTTAAAAGTTTAGGACGCTCGCAAGAAATGCAAGAGAGCCGATTCTCAGCCGAGATAATGTTTTTTGCAATAAATTGTTTACAGATTTTAATATGTTCATCAGTATTATTAAGATCTTTCTAAGATGCCTATGAGCATCAAATTATTAAATTACTTGATAATTTAATTTGTGATAGTACTACAGTAGTTATTGTCGGTATAGCGTTTCAAGACCGAAAAATCAATTTGACGCGGTTTGACAGAATTTGATACGTAGCATATAAATTCACACCGAATTATTTAAGCACCAAAGATCCAGCTTTAACCAGTATGGGCTTTATTTCCTATTGGTTGTGTATTCACATAAACGTCATAAACGAATAAGATTCTTATTGTTTATAAATTAATTTTTTTTTAACTGAAAAGTCAAGCCTGAAGTTAACAGAAACTAAAGTCGGTATTCATAGTTAACTTTTTTTTTATTTAAGGCCATTTTAATTATTGATTATAATGATAAACCAATCACAAAGCCGTATTAGCATCTTAAAGACGTTTTGAGAATCCTTTTGATATAAGGACGAATTGTGAATTCTGACTTAAATTTTCGAAAACGCGACAAGTTGTCTTTCTTAAATTCAGTGCGCAGTTTACAGGACTAGACATATCACACGAATTATTTAGTACACACTAAAGATCCAGCATGACCGTTTACGACTTTTATTTTCTAGTTGTCCTTAAGTAATTAATACTAGTAAGTTTAAATAAAATTGTTTTGTTTATCTAGATTCAGCGTGCGCGCTTTAATCCTTCTTCCAAGTTTAATTATACCGAGATATCTAATGTTGGAAAGAGGTAACAAAAACACGATGGCACGAGATCAAATTTTCAGATTCTCAGAAACCAAAGAATACGCTTCGAATTCTAACGCACTTTCAGCGATACATTTTGCTACAATGTATCTCGTTCCCTCTAAATGAATTATAAACATATAACATTTAAGAACAATTTTTTAATTTTTAAATTTCATGTATTAAAAGTTCATGATATAATTTTTCTTAAACCAATATTATAACACGTTATAGTGATGTTACTGTTTGCATAATTTTTGAATTAATTACTATTTAATTACTTAATATTTTTATATCTGACTTAAGTCATGTTGCATCTCGTAATATTTGACGTTAAATAATTTTCTCGCATAAAATTTTCTCAATTTCAAGATGACTATAAAATTACTTCTTAATGTTACTTGATAAGTAGATCGAAGTACGCATCACACCAACGTTACCAACCTGAGGCCGACGTTTCTTCTTTTTGCGTCTCTTCGCAACTTGGCGTCTCTCTTGCTCCTGTTTCTTTAATTTTTTCTCCTTCTTGTTCCTTTATTTCTTCTCGTTCCTTCTCCTTAACTTCCTCTTGTTCCTTGTCGTTAACTTCCTCTCGTTCCGCCTCTGTTTCCTTCGTAAATGATTTTTCTGATAACTCTGAGTTATCCGATTCCTCTATCTTGCTTGCTACCTCATGGTTGACTTCCGTTGTTTCCGTGGTTTCATCTTGTGTATCATCCTGCTCTGAAGCGTCCTGCGAATCTGCAAAAGCGAATTAAAGATAATAAATGTTTAGCAATACAAGCGCATGTACGTTAATCGAAAAGAGAACAGAAGCGATCATCCGCAATGAAAGACGTTTCTTTTGATGAATGATTGCAACGGAGCTTAAAAGATTAAAATTCTCGATGCGTTAGTCGAAATTTTAAATGAAATTTTATATGTCATGGCAAAGAATGTTTTAATATTCAACAATATGTTCATATTTTTGAAAAATTCACATACAATTTCTATATAACTTTAAAGACTGAAAGTTACATAAAATAAAATGCAACGATCTCTCATTAAGTTTTTTTTCATAAATATTCTTATAATTTAATCTTTAAAACATCGTGTTTGAAAAAAGAAATTGTAAAGTGACTGGATAAAAATATATTGAACTTAAGTGTTTTATAATCTCAGTCGACAAGAAAAGAATAAATATATGAATCTTATTATTTTCGGCCAATTTCGTATAGGATAGGCAGAGTTTTATAAAGATCGATGACGTAGCTCGGCGAACGCTTCTTGTTAATAAACATCAGTGCAGTGGCGAACACAGCGGCATTATATATCACGGAAATGCGACAGGATGTAAACTGTTTGCACCCCAAAGGCAGTAGACAGAGGTACGTTTTGATTGTGCGAGCGAATGCGGAATCCAGAATCTTTGGTTAATATACGTTCTGCATTCCGTTACACATTATATTGATCATATTGAACATTACATTTTTGCACGCATACGCTGAATTATTCTCGTTCCCGTGACTTCCTCCACTGACACTCGTTTATCTATCTACGATGATACTCAAGCAACATGGTCGTGACAGAGCTCGTAAAGAGGCCCTCACCTTCTATATCCGACATTTCAGCACACTGCACCGACTGGACGCCTAGAAAAGTAAACACAGCTATTAGGAAACAATAATATTTGCAATTTCATTTTCTTCCTACTAATATCAAAGTAAAAAGTTTATCACGAGTCGCTGTTTTATTTAAAAATCTTGGAGCAACAAAATTTTTTATTTTTCTAATTTTCAATTCTAATAAAAGAAGATCTCATGGTTTCAAAAAAATTATGAAACTTTGACAATACATAGATGATGTTCTAATATACGTATAATAATACTTTTTTTTGCTGTTCAAATTTACCGTAAAGAGGTAAAATAAACCCATAAAATTTTTCGACCTGTTTTCCGTTTTCGTTTTATTACTCACCAAGAAAAGAAAATAACAGAACGAAATTGATCGAGAAAACATATTTCTTCCAATGAAATTTATCAATTAGAAAACTTAACAATTATTTAAAGAATTATTTTAAAAATGTGTAAACTTAATTAGAAGGAATATATTCTTAATATTCTTATATTTTTAACATGATTTATATTACCAAAGTTTCATAATTTTTTAAATTTTCGAGTTGTGGATCTTCAGTAAGTTTGATTAGTATAGTCTACAAAATTATTTGGATACTTATGTAAAGCGATATATGAGTTGTGTATGTGTGTGTGTGTATGTTGCCCTATGAAATTGTAATTTCATCTATATTGTTTTTTATATTACCAAAATTTATTAAGTATGCTATGTGTCGTCAACATATTTTGATGAATGTGTTTATGTACTCTTTTGATTGATAAATTTACGATAAAAACATAAGGCGATTTTGTGAGGTTTAATTCACAGGTATAATCACATATTACAATTAATCCGATGTCATATCAGATATGCGATACGACGGGAATCGCAAGCGGATTAAAGTCTGGCTGATCACGTGGCACGCGAATCAAACTCCTACCTTCTTCTTCGCGACGTTCCCAGATTTATTCTAGATTGTTCCCAGATTGAAAGACTTGCTTGTTATCAAGAATAACAGAAGCGGAAGAGTGAAGTAGAGACGGTAGTGCACACACATGGTATACTGTTCTTTCTAACGAGACATCGTCGTCGGCACTTTGAGGGCCGTTTCGCGCTAAAATAGCTCTGACCTCTTTTTCGTACGTTCGGAAATTAGGAAGAAGCGGGCTAGACAGCGCGCTGATTTGCACGCGGGACGACCATGATAGGTAGGCGGTAGTGGCGAACGCGGTGTATGCCACGAGGTCGCACTTTATAAATAGGTGAGTTGCAGCGTGTAGGTAGACGTCTCCGAATGCTACCGCGAGGAAGTGCTCGCGTTTCGTTCGTCACAGAGATTCCTCATCGAGATTACCACGCGATTTCGCGCAAACTTTCCGTTTAACAATGAATGGGATCGCCAATCGATCGAATGAAAGAATTGAGATTTTAACAAAAAGAACTTCATTCATCTTTTTTTCTTTCCACATGGCGGTTTACTTTATCAATTCTTGAGTAGGAGCAGTGGCGACCTGTAGAAATGATTAAAAATAACTCAAATTGTAGGTATAGTTTGACATTATGAATTTAACAGCGAACGCTCTTTCTTTTCTCTATCAGATTAATTTTCTTGAATTTTGGAAAAAGGATGTGGGAACAGATTACTGATTGAACCGAATTTTTTCACTTGCTTTAACAAAATGATTTCACAAAACCGATAGAAATAGAATAAACGAATATTCAACCCAGTGAGGAATAACTATTAATTCGACATTGATTCGATGTCGAATTGATAATTTTGACGTTGATTTGACGTCGATTCAACATCAAATGACGATCATTTCTTATTTAGAGAAAGGACACTATAAAATTTTTTAATTTTGACCTTTAGACCGTCGGAAAACCGATATCGGCTCGTTTTAATTTCATGATATAGTTAGCCTGAAACGCTATATTTGAGTTCAATTATACCATTCTGAGTATAACTATCAGTAAAACTAAAAAATAAAAAAAAAATAAAAAAATAAGAAATATAAAAAAAACTAAAAAAAATAAAAAAGAAAAGAAGCTATTCAAACTCTCTACGTTCACGTCATTAGCTCTGGATAAAGCCGAAGGAGAGTTCTACTCAAGATTTATTTTGGAGCTGTTTTACATGCAATAATGGCTTCAGCATTTAAAATTATCGTTTTCTGACCTCACCACAGTATTTAGCGACCTCAAAAACAATTATATACGCATTATTTACAAATTAAAAAAATTTTTATTTTTTCCATAACCTTCCCCGTCGGAAAGCCGTGATGGAAACATTGTATAGGATGTATCCTTGATACAAACACATGTTTTTGTTACTTTTCAATGAGGTTTTGATAACCTTTAATGCCGGCGGTCTAAAGGTTAAATATATTTTTAGATGTTTTTAAAATTTTCTTTTTAATTAGAATACCAAGTTAAGTAGCAATTTATTTCCTTACATTTGCATATTACCTTTCTAACAAATAAGTAATTTGCTGTTTGATTTGATACCTCAAATCAGCTTCTTTTATACAATCGTTTATTATATACAATATATAAATTGCGCGTGTTTAATTTCAAATCAATTTCACATCTCTGTGTTTGATCCGCTTTCCTTTCGATCCTGTTTGTCGTTACTAAACGTTCCGATCGCGCAGCGGTGACTTTTAATAAATGATTCTATGTGGCAACACGCCAAAGATCACTTTACCATCCTGTTACTTAAAGCTTGCCGACTCACGATGACGGCCTCGTCGAATTTTCGCTTCGTCGACGGTCACGTATTTTCGGATACAGGAATGCAGTTTCCGTAGACCCCGTTCCCGTTTTGGACTTGGTGAAATTGCCACTTTATGAACACCGCAAAAAATCGGAATCCAAAGAAAATGTAATATTTTAAAATTTTAGAGAGAGAGAGAGAGAGAGAGAGAGAGAGAGAGAGAGAGTAACGCAAAGTACTAACTAAATCCGTTTTAATTGCGCATTCAGAAATTTTGATATAATGTAAACGTAATTATAAATGTAATAACTACGTTATTAGAACATAACATTAAATTTAATCCTTAACTGCTCTTTTCTTTCTTTTTACATTAAAAATAAGAAACAATAATTAAAACTAATCTAAATTTTATAATAAATATCTTTTTATGAAAGAAAATGTATAAAGAAATTTTAGTGTGTTTTGTGTGTATGCCAGAAGCGGCGACGCATTTGAAATAAAAATAACGTTTATGAACAACATCCTGTTTGCTTGCAACAAAAACTTTTGAACTGCTTTTGAACGTTTCTCATAATTAGTTCTTATCAAATCCGGCGCATTTAAAAAAAATGGGTATTTTAATAATTATTTCAATAAATTATTTCTTCTTCGTAACTAACATAATTCTATGGTTAATTCTTTCAAAATTCACGAATATGTATATTACTACTACTAATTTTTCTAAAAGATTGACACTGAAAATAATATAATTAAAATTAATCTGCATCATAGATATATACATATATATATCAAATATATCAGTCAAAAAAACTTTCTCTATACATACTACCACATAGTCTAATATTATTTTTTTGTTTAACATCCAAAAGAATTCAATAATCATTTAATTTTTATCTCTATTTGTCTTTACTATACAGATTTATACGTATCAACATTCTAATTTTATATAACATTAATCTTAACGAAGGTCAAATATAAGATTTTTCGTTTTAATCATCATAAAGACACCGAATACTGTATTCTGAAAAAATGTATCAGTAATTATACATATTATATATTGAGAATTCAGAATTAATTACCGATTTTAATAACAAAATACAGCCCAAATGTCGCACCTGACTAATTTGCTCGATTGAATAAAAACTGGACTAGTATTTCGGAAGGGTTACGAATTCGTGGAAGATGCCGAGATCTCCGAAGAAGGACGGATATGAAAGGGCTGATTTTACCTTTATGGATCGGAGGACCAACGTCGGGTGGCAGTAGGAGGCCCAAGCCTTTGGGAGACTGCAGCGAGCAGCGGTTTCGCTACCACCGAACTCTCGCCGTTCCGGTAGTTATTGCTGGCGGCGGTGGTGGTGACCGTCGACGCTGGATGATGCTCCACTATCAACGCCGCCGTTAAAAGCATAGCGTCACCGGGCCCGAAATTAGACGGCCCGAAATAGCGGAATTATTGGCGGAGGTATAGCATAGCCGGCTTGGACACGGCATACCGCGGTACCCGGCCTCGGAGAACGAGCGGAATACGGTTCGATGTGCTTCCGCTACCGGAATAATGCGACTCAATAATGCGATTCGATACGACGCTCGTTCATTTGACATCGACAAATCGGAGGACATCGCGATGTGCTAAACGTTCTCTTGTGCACCGAAAAAAGTGGAAGTGACGATGTTATTCAAGAAAAAAAGATCTTGTGTCAGATTGAAACGGTTTAGGCGCGATGAGGAAATCGTAACTGTTATCTTTGATTAGATTCGAGCGATTCGTTGTGTATTAAATGTTGATTGATTGTATATTGACGCAATAAATTTTGAATTAATTGTAATAAATTGAATCAGGACTCTTTGTAATAGAAGTAGTTATAGTGTGTGATTTCGAATAAATAAAAGATTATAAATATACATATACTTATTTTATAGGATTATAAAACAAGATTTTAATATTTTTGAAATTTTCAATTATTTAATTTTTTATTTTATTTAAAATAACAGATTATAGAATTGGATTATTTTCAAAATTATTGTGACGAAATTGCAATATATTATCTTCCAATTAAATTATTATAGTATAATTAATATTCATATATATATGTATAAATCATTTTTTCATACATTATTTTAATTATTTCACTTTTTACTTAATATTCAAATACAAAAATAAAAGTCATTGAATAATTTTATGATCAATTGTGAGAAAACACTTTATTTGCTGGAAATTCAATCATTTCTTTTTTAGCAGATATTTTTCTAAATTACATAGTGAATTTATTATGCCAAATAAAAATAAAATAATATTTATTTATTTATGTATTAAGGTAAAGTTTGCAGTGTTAGCTTTGTCTCTTATAATTAACCTTTTGTAAATCAGTTAAGATTTCTTAATAGACCTGTAGTTCTATTTTCACGACTGTAAACCGAGTCATCAACTCGCGGAGTATTTAAATGGCAGTCCGAATTGTCCTAGCTGCTCTCTCTATTCGGGATTTGGGAATATTTCGGGAACATTGGAAGCTCGTTCGTTCGCCACGTTGTGAACCGAAAGTTGTCTCGTTTGCCGGCATCGATGTCACCCGCATGCCATCCCGCGTGCCACGCGATTCGTGAACTCTCGCACATCGTCATTACGTGTCATCATACGAAATTGCTAATAGTTAATTCATTGAATCATTGAATAATAAAAAAGAAGAGCATAGAGAGCAGAGATATTGATGTACCCCGTTTAACTTTAAATCAATTGTTAATTTGTATGTGCACAACTATAAATAAAGAGAAATGATTATCGTTTATATTAAACTTTAAGAACGTAAACATATCTGCAATGTCATATTGTCTAATTAATTTCGAGTGTGATCAATTCTAATAAAATTTTAATTATATATATATATATATATA
>NW_017256500.1:2929325-2975163 GCF_001594055.1 Mycetomoellerius zeteki
TAATTATGGTTAGATGTTCAATTTTTATCGTTATTATTTTTATAATGTTTAATATAATAATTATATTTATATATTTCTATATTAAAAGTATATATTATTGTTCTAAAAAAAAAAAAAAAACGATTATAATTTTATAGTCTTTGTGGTATAAAAATATAAATAACTATAATTAACTACAAATATGATTATTTTTACTAACATTATAGCAATATAATTAATAACTATAAAAATTAATAGAGCTTCCAATCATAATTATTTTACATGCAATTATGATCGTAAATACTAAAAAACTTTTCTTTCAATATAGGATGTTGAAAATTGAAGAAGTAATAAACGTAGAACTTCTTCAATATATTTTTTTTAATATTAAAATAATCTGAATTCTCTGAATTCCGTCCGAGAGAGAAAAGTCCGTCGTTAAACACCGATATATTGATGTTCAACAAAGAATTTGATTATCCAATTCCTATATATGTTCCTTAATGAGACATTGATAAGAGATATCAAACTTAAAAGGAGAGCAACAGAAGTCAACTCGGAGCGAACGGGGGAATCGGATCAGCTGATTCAATGCAGACCTTTCTCGTTGAACCGTTCTCCGTTACTCTTGTCTTTCCCTCTCGTTCTCTCCCGCCGATGACCATCGCGGTGACAGCCCCACCCGCAGTATTATCTTCTCTTTCTCTTTCTCTCTCTCTCTCTCCCCCTCCCTCTTTCTCTCTCTCCCAGGTAATGCACGAGGTCGTCTGTCCGTTGGTGGAAGCCGCTTTCCAAGCGGAGCCTGTTAACCCACTCGGGGCACGGGGCCCCAGTACCCTCGCCGCCTTCGGTCCCACATGTCACACAGTGCGCGAGTGCGTTTTCAACGCATGCCGAGGATTTCGCAAGCGTTTTGGCAACTCCGACCTTGAATCAAATCTGCTGGTCGTAGGTAAATTTCCCTCGAAGAAATAGATAATCCTTCGAGATTCATGTGTGTCAAGGCCAGCCGGGAGAGACATCCATCCTTTTTGGATCGCGAGATTGCATTTCAGTAAAATTGTGTATCGAAACAACTACTGTCAAATTTAAATCTTCATTTTTATCCGCGGTGATGTCAGCCGTAAATAAAGATCTATCAGTATTTTCCAAATGACAAAAAGTCAGGAGAGTATCTGAATAAAGTGCCTAGCAACAGAATATCTTCTCAAAGTCTGCGCTGTCTGCGCATTTTGTCGCTAACCGTAAGCTGCTTTTTTTTCAAATAAAAGTTGATGTTTTGAAATAGCGTACGAAAGTAGTATACAGTACGATTGGCGAAGAAACTATTGATCGTGTAGCCTACAATTTGCTTTGCCGAAAACGAAGACGGTAATGTAATTTTTCATTCGAGTGGCCCAGATTCCGGCGAGCCGGAACTATAAGTTGATCCAGGAAGATGAAGGGATGGTTCGATGCCTTTCGCAACGACGGCGGTCCGACGCTCTACAGTTACAGCAACCGCACTCCTGTCACCGGTGATGTTCCCTTGGTTATCGTATTCGTGATATTCGGCACCCTGTTCACGGCATTTCTAGTCATATTCCCGGGCGTCAGGAAAGAGGTGAGCAGTTTTCCATTCCTCCGTCGTGTCTGATCGTGACCGACGGTTTAAATTAATTACGAGTTCTGGCGTGTTCTGGCCGTATAAACCTGGTGTTTCTTCCGCCGCAGCGGTTAACCACATTTCTCACGGTTACCCTGAGCCTCTTCGTGGGTGCGACGATTCAAGGTTCGTGCACTTTGTCTACTTTCCATGTCAAGGGGCCTTGGCTGCCAATGGCGTAACTAACTGATTGGCTTCGCGAAGTTCGAATCGCGAGAGTTCGATGAGACCGATAAAAAAGAAGCGGTGAGAAAATAAAAGAAATGGAAAAAGAAAAGATTAATCAGCAAGCAAAGAATAAGAATATTGAGTGGAACTTATCTATAGCTTTGTAATACTGAATCGTATTACCTATATTTCAATTTCCTCGTATTTTTTACCATTTTTAAACACGAGAGTTCAAAAAGATAAAGAACAAATAAATAATCGAAATAAAAAATTTTATAATATTTAAAGTTAAATATATTAGTTACGCCACTGTCCGCTTGTAGTATTTGCAGTAAATCGCGTATTTAACTCTAAAGACATTTCTTCGACTGACCAATAAAATTGCGAAATCCATTTGTGAAATGATTAATCGAGATAATCACAAATGTAACGCCGCGAACGTGCTGAAGAATAATTGCTATGCTCTCTATGCGCGCGTAGTGGCGCAATACGGCTCATCCTGGCATACGAGCTCCGCTACCATTGTCAGCTCTTACAGCGCTTTCTCCAAGCATAAGGCAACGGCCGACATAGGCGGTTACATCGGTTTAATGCACATCAATATAACATACAGGCGTAAGTATAGAAAACTAGATATCTAAACTTTTTACGCGCTTCTTTCTCCACAATTGAAGATATCGAGCTATGACTGATTGAATGTATTATAAAATAAGCTTGGAAATTAAGATTAAAATTATTAAGCTATATATCAAAACAAGTAAAAATGATGACGTTAAAATAAATAGTTATTGATTAAATGACTTTTAATGACTATTTCGAAGCCGATTTAATATCATTTTGATGTTAAGATGACTTGTGTTTCTACTTGCGAGATTGCACGGCGCAAATTACAATTTTCGAACAGATGTTTATGCAACGATTCATCCACTTACGTGTGTGTCAAGTAGATTTTATCCTTGCAGTATTGCCAAGTAGCGAGCAGACGAGCGGTGACGTCGAGTACAATGAACGATTTTGGTGGCGGAGTTCTGGCGAGATGATCAGCGCCTTCAAGCAGGCCCTTCACCAGGGTGCGCCATTCCCCATTGTTTCCTTAGCGGAGTATTTCAGCCTCCATCAAGAGGGATTCTCTTGGGGTTCACGATATCGCGAAGCTGGATATTATGCTTCGATAATGTTATGGTATATTATTACTTCTGTGATGAAATATTTTAGGAATCATTTTGAAAATCATAATCTAATATTCATGGTCCATTTTTATTATAAGACCATCTTAAGTAATGTCTTAAGACGTTAATACGGCTCTGTAATTTATGACATTTCAAAACTGTATTTAAAACGGTCTTAAATGTAAAAACTGACTATGTGAATACTAGCCTGCATAGTTCATTCTTATTTTAAAACTATCTTAAATAATGACGTTTTAAGATATTCATACAGCTCCATGGCTAGTATTCGTATAGTGCTTTCCAGCAAGAAACACAATGTAACAGTGAATCATTTATCCTTGCTCGTTGTTTGCTAATGCTAAAGATGAAGTATAATCACTGTATTACACTGTGTCTTTTACTGGGAAGCATCAATAGTCGATTTTTATTTACGATTGTTTTAAGTATAATCTTAAGATCAAAGAGCCATATTAGTATTTTAAAACGATTTTAAATATAAGAATTGATTATGAATGCGAGTTTTCCATTTAATGCGCGTACGCGAAATGAGGAATATTTCTTGTGCAGGACCTCTTTTGCCTCGTGGCTAATGATGAATTTGTTACTTATGGTGGTACCTCGATATGGGGCATACGGCATGATCTTTACGGGTTTATGCATGCTGTTAACAAACCTGATATACACGGCACTTTTACCATGTGAACCTCTGATAGCTCACATTGAGGGCTCAATTCTTTCTTTCAATCTCGGCTGGAACTATTGGTTGGTGTTATCAGCTGGTTCGTGTCCTTGCGTTGAAATTACTTTATTAAAACTCGATCAATGTGCAGATATACGTACGTGATTACGATTTCTTTTCTTCCCAGGTGCCGCGTGCCTTTTCGCGGGACTCGTAATAACAGCTATAGACATGATCTTCCCTCATCAATTTTCGACCATACTCGAGGTTGACTATGACACGCCGTATGACAGGCACGTCATTATAGAGGAAAGTTTTGATACGCGTAACGTTAGGCGGAAAGTCCCCAAGATTGAAGATTCGTTCGGCGATCGAATAATGAGGTTTACATTACAATCAGCCAAATTTAAAAGGAGACAGGAGATTTGTATGATTATAAATTGGAAGCGAAATTTGTAAATTTATTTCAGGAAAAAGAATAAATTGCCACAGTGCCATTTAGGCATTATTTACTAAACTATATTTTAGACATAAAAATTTAGTTTGTAATACAAAATTTATTAAAAATATAGAAATTTTCTGTCACCGAAGACAGGCCTAAAAATTTCGAGTTTTTTTCACAATTCCGTGACTTCTAAGGAAACAATCTGCTATTTTTTCTAATATTCTTTCCTCAGGATATTTTGTTTTACAGATTGCAGTTTTACAGAATCTAAAACAGACATTAGAAAAATTTTATCATAAAATGATAACAATATAAATGATTTCAATTTTTACACTGTATGGTTATTTTTAACATTAATTTATCATCTATTGTAAGTTCAACCTGTAAACCATAGTGTCTTAAGAAAAACTAGACAAAAGTTACAGATTATTTTCTCAGAATTTAAAGAATTAATCGTGATAAAACGCGGAAAACATTGGAAACTTTCAGGCATGTATGAATGACAAAAAACTTATATATTTTTAATAGTAATAGTTTTGTATTATCAATTTACTAATATTCAAATATAGTAGAGTGAATAACACACACTTAACATAGAAATATCCGTTTTATTTTTTCCCTGAAATAAATTCGCAAATTTTCTTTCAAAATTTGAAACCTTCTATCTCCCATTATAATTAAATTATTTTTTCAGTTCTTGCTTTCTACAGTTCTAAAAATGTTTCAGTCAACTGTCATCTAAACTTCAAAATAGACACGCTGTTAAAGAGGACACCGAAGGTGTCATTAATCGGGCCTATACGTCGCACGAGTTGTCCGAATTCCCGCAAGAAATTGGTGATGAGTCCAGCAAGAGTAATTGGTCGTATCCATTTCCACCAGCCTCGCGCAGAACCATTAATGCTTAATATATTTCTCGAATGCTACGGATAGTTATGATACTCATCAACTTTTCTAAACGCTATTAAAAATATTTAGATACGTATTTTATTTTATGAATATTATTTAATATTATTTAATAAAAAAAGAGAATCCAAGACATCTCTCATATGAATCTTTGAATCATATGGGAAAATTCCATTTTTAGATCATTTGCACTATAATTACGAATGTAAAAAATATTCAAAATAAATATAATTATATAATGACGAAATTTCATATAATTTATATTATAATAACATAAATAAATAATTTTATAATTAATAAATTATAATGAAATTTTATACTAAATTATAATAAAATTACAACTAAGTTTTTTTGAGTATTTAATTTGGGAAGATAAAAAGATAGGGAGGAAAAGATTTTCTTTTTTGAATTCATAAATAAGAAATGTAATACTCATGATAATAAATAGTAAAAAGCAACGCTTCAGCGCATAAATATGTACATTCTGTTAAATATGTAAATCGTGGAGAAAGGTTGTCAAACACATGGACAGTCCGTTATCTCATACAAACAGGGAGCAGTATATTAGACTAGCCGAAGTTCTCGAAGTGATGAATGAAGTACGGCAGCCGCCGCGTTTTATTGACTTCATCGCAAGCAGACATGACGCTTTTCGTCAGAGGACGCGGTCCACAGCTAAATACTCCTATTTTGCTAACCTGCAGATCAATAATATCATTCAGCATATGATAAGCATATTTTTAAAAAATAATATCAACAATATTATAGCAGAACAAATAGCACAAAGGACGTTTAACTCTTTATCTTCTTCAAACGTCCCTTGAGCTTCTGAGCGCCGAGCGAGTGTATTCTTAATAAAAACTAATATGAACGCACATAGCTGTGTTTCTTTTGAACAAATTTCAAAAACGACGTCATGTCCGGCCGACCAAAGTGATTGATGGCCTTCAATCCGGTGAATATACTCTTCTTCGATAGCCTCTGAAAGTGATTCTCACATATGTACTACATATGTGAAGCAAAATGTTATTAATAATTAAATTCGATTGAATTAATTAAATGTAAGGAGAAACTAAGCGTACTTTTTCATCGCCGATCGTACAAAAATTTCAATATGAATTCACTTACCAGCATAGTAGTACGCAAATCGAACTTATGAAAGAATTGCGTTATAAATATGTGGATTTCAAGCACATCCGTTACGTCTTTTCTCTCAACATCTCTGAGAACGTCAATAAACCATTCAAAATGTTTATGCGATGGGCAGATCCATAAAAAGTAGACCTACACAAAATAAAAAGAAAGTAATACGATATCGAATAAAAAAAATGGGAGCGTTTTCTTACTTTAATGAGCCGTTAAATTCAATGCAATGGATTATTCCATATATATATATTTATTTATGTTTCTCTTTCGACAGTAAAACATACTTTCTAGTAATGAAGCAATCGCCACTTTTGCATCAACTTTACCGTAACGATATTTTTAATATGAACACATGTATTTTCAATTTCTAATATGAATATACGCTTTTAGAACTACTTTTCAAACGATCAAAAACAGTTAAATACAATTAAGTTACTTCCTGATTTCGCCGATTATGAATTTTTTTATAGAATAAAAACAAATAAATTCTTTTTGATTCACTTTTTCTTGTTAAAAAATTTTCTATGGTAATTTATATTTTGTATAAAAAATAAATTATATTTTGTATAAAGAAAATTAATATATTTATATTTTATGTAAAGATGTCTTTTAAATTTTCCTCACTTGATTATCTTTTTCACTTAATTTTTATTTTGGTTTGCACTCACCTTCTTACATGCGACGCCTGAATATCTGTTGGTGGAGGTTCCAAATACGAGATCATTGAGCATCGAGGCATAAGGAGTCACTCCGATGCCACCTCCGACCATCACCGCGACCTCGAACTTGTACCAATCCTGATTTCCTCCACCGAACGGACCCTCTATACGAATCTTCGGATGATAATCCTCCGGGTTATAATTGCAAGGATCGAAGTAATTACGAAGCTTCCACGTCCACGGCCCTTGAGCTTTTATGTGGCACGACAGAAAATTCTCGTGCGGTGCGGAGGTCAGCGTGAAAGAATGAAATTCATTAGACCTGAAGGCAGTACAGGCGAGACGTACCCACTGACCTGACAGGTATTTCAAGTTCGGAGGTCTGTAGAATTTGATCTTTATTACGTCGGAGGGTAGTAATTCCGTCTCAATGATGTCCAGGGCCATATATTTAGTTCTCAAGCTGACGACCTGAAATCAGTACTCTGATAACACTCTTGATATTCGGTGCTTGGCGTTATTTTTATATTACGTTAATAATTCAAATCAGATATTATTTTAGAAAGCAAACGAATGTGAGATAATATGTAACGTATAAGATATGTTACATCATGCATAATCTCCATACATAATTAACAAAGTTTTGTAATTATGCGTGACTACGGGTGTGATGCGTATACATGCAAGTGTAAAAAAGGGAATTGTTCTTTTTCTTTGTCACTGTTCTACTTTCAGAAAAAGTGGATATAAAATTACTTTGTCGAGTGCGTAAATGATCGCCGGGCCAACGAAGAATATCCAGAATCGCGGTTCGCCTGTCAAACGGGCTAAACCATGGATGAGGCATAATGCATATAGTACTATATAGAGACTATGCGTCGACCAAAAGAACTTGTAGGCTTTCTGCCGTATGGTCGGGTGTGCGAAGACGAAAATAATCGTCATGATGACGAAGAGAAGAATACCGGTTAAACCTGCAACAAGAGCGAAATAAGGGAATCATGTCAACGTTCCGGATGTCCAATGAAATCTTTGGCGAGAATACCTACCGGTTACTGTTTTGAACAGCCAAAAAGAGATAGTAGGCCGCGCGTCGCTGGGAAAGCTGATTTCACTGGTGAGGCAGCGAAGATGAGCTATCGGCTGCGTAGAAACGTGATAAAAGTTGACTATGTGACCAACCGTATGCAGCACAGAGAAAAAAAGTGCCGTACATGCTGCGATCTTATGGAATTGTATGTGCGAGTCCAGCGGGATGTACTGCTGAATCGAGAATTCCTTCAACTTCGTCAACAGATTACGCGACATTGTTAATAGCAGGAGACTGTAGCAGAATGATAGTGCGGCTGCTGATCCTCTGGTTATGGCGATTCCTACGCCCATTATATGTCTCAGGTCTGTATGTTCTGCCATAAAAGAATAATCTGCGAAAAAAGGCAAGAGATTTAAATTTTGCGGCAAACGAACAGAATGCTTTCCGAACAAATCATGTATTTAAAAGATTTAGGAAAAATTATTATAATAATATAACGGTTTATGGACACTTCACCTTCTACCATTTCATCGTTCGACACTTCATCGTCGACACTTGTTCGTAAGATATTTAACCGTCTAATACATTTCTTCGCCCATGACACTTTACCGTCTAGTATTTATTCTTCAAAATATTTTTTTTGTTTACATTCTTTTGCGTACCATACGGACACTTGTCCGTCTGCGATTCTTCTTCGTCTGCGTCGCTATTTACGACGTTATAGATATAGATTCCGATATACTTTTTAAAGTGTCGTGGGCAAAGAAATGTATTAGACGATTAAATGTCTTACGAACAAGTATCGAACGATGAAATAGTAGAAGGTGAAGTGTCTATATACCTATAATATAATAATATATTATTATATATAATGTGAATATATAATATAATAAAATATATAATCATATATTCAAAGACGTCTTGAAATATTAAAGTATATTTAGACATCTTTTGGATTTTTGTCTTACTTGAGACCGATTAAATACTCACGAATAAATCTCTCGACAAAGAGAGCTATAGTGACCACGTAAAACACAAAGAGGTAGAATATATTCTGCCTGTTCTCTTCGAGAAAGGTCGATATGGCATCCCATTGCTTACGCGTCCAGCTCTTTGAATCTTCCGGGGGTAGTTGATCGATGTGAAAGCTGGTCATGCGAGCAACATTCGTCGATGTGTCGAGAAAATTCTGCTTGGCACCTTTGCAATCGAGACCGATCGCGACGAAATCGCCTTTATACTCTTTCATCATCAATTTAAAATCATTGTACGTGAGGTAGTCCTTTCTCTCGAGTCCAGCGTCCTGATCAACAAGGAGTTTAACAGTTATCGCGACGGTGACAAAAGACACTTTAAAATAAATATTAGGCTATCGTAATGAAGTGAAGATAATAAAAACGCACCTGAAACATTCCGTCAATCAATTCCGTGACGTGATCATCCGAGAGACTCGTGGTACGCGCTATTTCCACCAGCGATCTCAGCATCTCCGACAGTTCTTCCTTGTCGATCACGCCGTTGCTATCTTTATCGCACATGTCGAAGATGATACGCAGCTTATCCTCGGTTTTGCCGCGTGAGAACAGCAAAACCGTGTCCAAGAATTCCTGGAATTTGAATCACTCTTCGCTGATGATCGTTAGACAAGATAAGAAAGTTATATTGATCAGACAAAATGGTAAAAGCGCGCAGCTTCGATGAAGCGAGCGACAATTATACCTGGAAAGAAATCCGGCCGTCGCCATCTTTGTCGACGATGTTGAACATTTTCTTCACGAAAACCGCGTCGGGCCGCATGCCGAGAGCACTCGCAAACTCGCTCTTGGAAAGCGATGTGCGCATTACCGTGACGACCTCTCCGGTGTCACTGTCTTCGGATCGCCGCCTTCGTTCGCCAGGCCGTAAACCGAAAGTCAACGCGTACGCTTCTCTGAAGAACTAAAAACATTTCGCAATCATCGGGAATGTTTCAATAAGTCACTCTTTCATATATATAATTAATACTCTAAATTTATGTGTAGTGTAATAAGCGAAATTGCTCCCTTATTTTAAAAGTGACACAATTAAAAAAATTAAGTTTGAAAATGAGATAAACTGTTTTTCAATTTGACCGAAAACTATTGACTGATCAAATAATATAGATAAAAAGAATATATTCACAACATAATCAAATGCGATTTTTGTTTGACAAACCTTTAAAAACCCCCTTTGAGTTGTAAAGAAACCCCTTTTGAGTTGTAAAGATTATAATGATTTTTTTATGAAGTTAAATTAGTTCATTTTTTATAAAATGGGTAATGTTTGCCTAATTCATTAATGGAAATAATTCACGAAAATTACGTTTTTTTTTTGTCACTCTTGAAGTAGGGGAGCGAAATAAATTATATGGAAACTATATATATTTTCATATATAATTATGTTTATATTTCTCTTTTTTTTTATTAATTAAGAAATTATTTCTTCATGAGATATTAATCCACGTTTTTATGGTGAACGGAGCTGCATTCATAAATGTATCGCATTCATACATGTGAGAAGGAGAGACAAACCTGTTCGAGCTTCTTTTGCCGGCGCTCCTTGGTTTCCGCTTTTGCCAGCATAATATCCCGTGCGATTGGCGTGAGTGTGAAATGCTTTTTTTGCGACGCCAGAAACGCCTCCAATTTCGCAATGAACTTTCTACGCGAAGCCAACGAATCGAGTTCAAGGACAAGGTCGTAATCACGCGGTATACGTAACAGCACTAGGGCCTTACGATGTCCGGTTTCGCTCTCCTGAAACAGCAATTAATAATTATCGAATGCGACGTGACGTTAAAGAGTCAGCTGTTACTTAATGAAGCGTAGAATTAATTTGCGACGTAATTTCGAGTAGTCAATAAAATGTAATTACCGAATGACGCAATTATTAATTTCTTAAATTTTAGTTGCGATATAATTTCGGATTTCGGAGGTATTGAAATGTTTCATGAATATATAGCGCAAGAATTTGAATTGTTTCATGAATATATAGCGCAGTTGTTATTACAGACATTTTTCAACAATAGAGGCTATATATTTTGGGGGGGGAATAACAAATTGTCCCCTAATAAAAAAATTAATCCATATATTTGTCTATTTATCGATTCTCGTGTATTTATTTTAATTTCCAACATTAAATATATTGATAATTAAAATTTATTTATTTTTTATATTACAAATTAAAAATTTTAAGCAGTCGTGAAGATAAAAGACAAGAATTACATTCTTTGTCTCAGAAAATTAATTCAAGAAATATACATTATTTTATAAATTAGACAAAAAGTTTAATGACAAGTAATTTTTAAATGCCATTAAAAAAATTATTATTTATTTTTGCAATAATAAAAAAAGATACCTGCGATTCTTCCATAGTTATGGTGTTAACGCCGCTGAAATCGAACGTTCGCAGTTTCTCCCCTTTTCGATCGACGATATGCAACGCCGCTTCCGGTCCGAATTTCACCTTCACGAGACGGCGATGGTTTGCGTGCAGCCACTCACGTACAATCATCTTATCAACGCAGATCCGGCCATCGCTTCGCTTTTGGATTGCCTCTTGAAGTATTTTCAATCTACGCCGCCGTCTATTCTGCAGTTTCACCAATCCGTATCCAGCACCGGCGCAGAGGATCGGAACGAAACCAAGGAACACGCACGCGTAAATGTAGACGAATTCGCTACCCTATAGTGCGTATTTATAAAATGTTTTGTAAAAAAAATAGTAAAATAGTATTTTCTTTATCCAAGAGTTTTATTCAGTATAACAAAAAGGAATATCAGGAAAGTTCGCAAGAGTTAAGTAATAACGTAAGCAGTAATAAATCCAAACTGTATATATTTGCTTAATGCTTATATTTTACGGCTTAAATTTTTTGTGTGCCATAGTGTTTCAGAATCGCAATTTTAAAAAAAGAAGAAGGCATTATAAAATTATTTGAATTTAATTACTAAAATAAAAATCTTATAAAGGTTCTCTTATTCAGTAGTAACAAAAATGGAATATCGGAAAAGCTTGCAGTTGCTAAGAGTTGATGTATCAAAACCGCAATTTAAAAAAAAATAAAATAAGATTATTAATCATAAAAATTTGAATATTAAAGATATGTCACTTTATCCAACAAAAATAGAATATCGGAAATGCTCGCAATTGTTAAGAGTTGATGCTCTCCAGAACTGTATTTTAAAAAAGAAAAGAAGAAAACGGAATGAAATGATGTCAATTTAATTTACGGAAATCAGTAAAGATGTCGTATTGTTCAATGTAAAAGAAATAAAATAATAAAGTTTCAGAAGCAAAATTAAAAAAAAAAAAACAAGAGGAAAAAATAAAATTATCTCAATTTAATTATAAAAATCGGATTCTTAAAAAAGATATTCGCGCAAGATATAACTTTCAAAAGATTATTAAGAAATAAGTTCGATACAATTGACCGTCTGTATATCTCTTAAAACTGATTACCTCAAAGTAGTCGTAGCGCTGTAGAGGAACGCAGGATTCAAGCATTGTCGAATTCAACTGAAATGGTTGAGGACATGGATCACCGTCTTGCCAAACGAAGACTCGTCTTTGGATCGCGTCTAAAGGTATACCGGTCGCGTTCGTGATGACGTCCCAAAGAGTAATACGACGGATTTCCTCTATCTCATTTTTTGTAAAAATGCTAAAATTGAATAAAATCGCGCGTCAAAAAGCTTTTATTATGAATAATGCTAAGGTCTCGGTAGTCTAAAGGCTTAGGACGCTCGCACGGAATGCAAGAGATCCGGGTTCGACTCCCGGCCGAGGCATTATTTTTCGCAATAAGATTTATTACAGTTTTTAAGTTGGGGAATTTGGGGGGATTATTAATATTTTCAGATTTGATTGCGTTGAAAGTCCGACAACCATATCGGCACGCATTTATCATTTCTGAAATTAATTCATTTAAATGAATTTACAATAGTTCAACATCTTAACGTTCTGACCGTTATGGCGCTTCTTAATTTAAAATTATTATGTTTAACATTAGCGGTCTTTCAATCTTATTATTTTTTATAATTAAATTGATCCGCGGATATATCTCATATAATTTATTTTAAAGATCGTAAGATATAAACAGTTAGACTCTATTATTGGAAGAAAGAAAATCGATATGCTTAAATGTTAGTATAATCGTTACGAAGAATTAATTCACTCACCCGTTTTCCTCGTTCTCAAACCAGAACCTATCGGAGTCCCGCAAACGGAGGAATTGTTCCTTTATGACTGTGGTGAAGAGCTCGCCAGGACCACCCTTGGATTCGAGCATTCCGCCGACGTAAACGTCGACGTTGTTGAGATTGTTCGAGTAAATCTCAATGAGGGTACGCAGCAGCGACGGATTTTTGTTGAATAATTCCGGATTGATCTCGTTCCATGTTTTCCGTTTGGCTAGTTTGAAGCGCATCCTGGCTGTATTGTAGTCTGGAAGACCATTGTCGCGACCTCGCATGATGTTCAGGGCGCCGAGATCTCGGCGCGAAAATTCCATGGGGCCAAAGAGATTGTTTCGGATGTCAGTACCGAGAAGATTATCTTCCTTCTCCGCCAATTGCGACGCCATGCCCATGATCAGCTCCTCGATCGTGCTGTTAGCTAAAACCTCCTGTGAGCAGCATCTATGTTTAATACGATCACAAACTTTATAAGAATTTAGTGTAATAATTAGATCACGTGGATGTTCTAGAACTTGAAGCTACATTTTAATAATAATTTTTAATAAATTAAGTGAATCAATTTCTTTTGGAAGAAAAATTCAAGGAAAATCATCATTTTACAATATTTTTTAATTTACTCTTTTTAAACACACATTTTGATAATTTTTCTTAAGTCAAACATTTGGAGAGATTAAAATAATCAAAAATTATTAAAAAATTAAAATGTTTAGATAATTAAAAAAAGTGTTGTAAATAATTATTTAAATTTAATATCGACAATCATAATATATTTGAAATGTTTTAAAATTCAGCGTTAAATATTTTAATAATTTTTTCCTAAATTATAAATTTTCAGAGATTAAAACGCGAATTAAAAAAGTAATAATTATTCAAAATTAATAATTAATAATTATTAATAATTAATATTAATAATTATTGAAAAAGATTATATAATTAATTAATATAATATAGAATTACGAGAATTATATAGTAATAATTGATATAATTAAAAATATACGTATATGAAAAGTTATCTCTGCCTTAGATAGAGTATCTTTCAAAAAGTTTACCGTGAAAAAATAAATACACTCACGTTTGAGTCCCACCACGTAGAACAAAGTCTCATAGCTGGCTGGTCTGTGTTGGTCTTCCTGTATTCGCAATTTTCATTTCGCCGATATATGCCAGGCGGTATAAGAGTATGACCAAAACGAAATGCGGCACTTTGAAAGATATGACTAATACCCGGATGCAAGTCAGGTTTGTAACCAGTATACGAAGGAAGATCCTCGTTTAGCAATGCCGGAAGATACTCGTAAAGGATTATGTTCTGTAAAAGGTAGAAAAACCTCACGTGCCGGGAAATAATGTTTCGCGAACGGAAAATACAAATTATGTAAATTTAGCTGCGAGGTTCAAAACAACTCTATTCAACACTAACAAGATTTTTACGAAAGTTTACTAATTACATAAAACTCATTTTATGTAATTAGTAAGCAATTTTACTTCTGTTTGTAACTCTTTTCGCGTTAGATAGAAGCAATACCGTGTCTTTATTCCTTTACTGTCTTTGAGAGAAAATTATAGGTAAACTCTGTTATCCACCTGAATCGTCCCGATGACCATCTGACGTGCCTTCTGAAAAATTTCTTCGTCCGACATGTCGGGATGCTCTCTCTGCACGCGAGCCGCTATGACGTTGTGGTATCGATAGAACAAGATTCCTAAAGCCAGTAGCGGTGGATGCTGATTCGTTCTCGGATCCCCGAGGACTGTGCAATATAATTAATTATTAGGTTACTTTCGCAAGAATCAGAAAATTGATTGCGGGGAAAGTTAAAAACGCGCGACGTAATAGGATAGGCACGAAACACATGCGGTTAATGGAAAAATTATGAGTAATAATGCAAAAAAGTCTCAACGGATCGGCGCGCAACAACGATCGCGTATAATATAATACTTAATTAGTAGGAAGAATCAAATTATGCAAGTATCGAAACGACTATGTTGCTAAAATATGCGAGGAACGATACTTTCAATAAGAAAGTGAATGCTGACAAAATTATATAGGTATATTTACATCGGACTACCGCAAATTTCGCACCACATAATTAATAGGTGAAATCAATTTTTTCTCACAAAAGTATCGAAGTATCGATATCATTGTGATGAAAATTTTTCTTAAAATTTTCTATACATATAATTTTTCAAAATTTTTTAGAATTTATGTATAATTTTATAACTTTTTTAAAAAAAGTTTCTTAGATGTGCTGAGAAAATTTACATCTTTCCTAGAGAATTTCCGAAAAAAAACTAATCAAATTTGAAGAATTTTAAAAAGATATTTTTCAGAAATATTCTTCATAAGTTTAAAATATGAAAAATTTTATAAAGATTATAAAAAATTTTTCTAAATATTTATAAGAATTCTTATAAATATTACGAGAATTGTTTCCATAGTAATAAGCAAGTGAAAACAAAGTGTCCTCGTCAGTCAAACTTTCTAGCTACTAAATATAGACCGAACATTTTCCATTTGAACAAAATTTTGTTCATAGGTATCTCGAGATTTTATCATTCAACCGATACTTTTGTGAGATGTTTACCGAATGAAAGGTGAGAAGAGTTACAGTGCGTAATTAAAAATCAGTTGGATAATATTCAGCTAGGCGGGGCGCGATTACGAATTTCTTGAGAAAGTCTTTGGGCTATTTATAGGATAAATTTATACACGTAGATCCTCGCTTACGATATAGGCGCTCCGGACTGAGCATTCGCATAACGTGCGGCACCGCGTGATTGAAGAGGGGCGCGCGCATGGTGTTCCTCACGGGAAATTGTCTCCTTTGCTCCATGAGAAGACTGCCGTTCTCGAATGCGCGCATTGTATTGGCCCACGCCTCGCTGCTCGAATAGACGAAGCTGCCATCGATCCAGCTCGTGACTTTATTTATCTGCAATCTCACGTATTCAGAGCTACTTCTCACGGATCGCTGTCTTAGAGATCGGCGAAGCGTTTAACCGCTCTCGATCGAGAAGAAAGAAAAAAAAAAAGTAAAACGAATATTGTATTTCGCAACGAGAATGACCTATCGCCGTGGTATTCAGCGATAGATCATTAAACGTGACTGTAATTTAGATAGAGATCGATTCGGACGTTCGGTATCGTTATCATAACCGGCGAAAGTCAGATAAAGTTGAAAGTCTACCGCTCCCGGAAGTAAGGCCGTGAAGTGATTCGCGCGGCGCTAGATTGACCTGGCACGCTCGAGAAAAGCGGGAATTACCTGTTCCCGCGGACTGTTGGGGCTGCGCCCGGTTTGACGGTCGTAATCCGCTCGGAGGAATGGAATGTACTTGTTACCTTGGCACTCCTTGTCGAAAACCGGATCGCATTTGTCCACGTCGATTCGATGAAATTCTATGGGGCAACCACTTTCGCTGGCCATGATTATCTCCGACGTGACCAGCTGTCCTGAAAAGATTCACCGTTCGAGGATGTCGCGAGTCGCGTACGAGTTCCGGCAGGGAGATCTACGATATGTCGCGCACGTCGCGAATTTATCCGATATAGTTTGGTTTATATGATATCGTGCATTTTTTCGCGGCGAGCTACGAGACAAAAGGTTGACAGACGTGACAATTAACTATATCTGCACGTGTATGTCCGCCTTTAGACAAATGAGGATTGTGTACAAGATAAGTAACACAATATCTATGCCGTAGATAAAATCGTACTGAGATGCACGATCGTGATTGATGATAGAATCAATCTATGTAGAACCAATTTATCTCTATGTCCTACACTGAAAAAAAGATTGGCTGCTGCAGCAAATTAGATGGTAAAATATGGCATAGCATTTTTAATTGGCTGCAACAGCCAATTTTTGGTTGCGTTAGCCTATCTGCAATGTCAATATAGGATTTCGATAAACTAACACAACCAAAAATTGACTGCTGCAACCAATTAAAAATGCTATGCCATATTTTACCATCTAATTTGCTGCAGCAGCCAATCTTTTTTTTCAGTGTATTATTAAACAAATTTTGTTATATGGTATAGATTAAAAATAATGATCTGATAATGACCTGATATTGTGTCGAAACGTTTCGTGTGTGTAGGATGTTTTATATGATTATTTATTTTATGTAAGTCAAATTTATATTAAACATTTTTAGGCTTGTAGCCCTTCTTTGTTACATTATTTAATTTATTGAGCCTTTTTGCTTAATTTTGATTTAGATTAAAAATGTAGATATTTCTTGGTGACAAAATTTAGCACAACGCTTTGGCTAATGCTCAGTTTAAATTTAAAGTATATTTTTTATATAAAATTAAGTAAAGACTTACATATAAAAAAAGTTTTTAATAAACAGTGACCGCCATCTAAAACCTTCTGAAGGTCACTCAGGGTCATGACCTTGACAACGTATGTCAAAGTTAAGGTCATCGGCGCGATGTCCCTTAATCCGAATAACTACCAAAAGTTAAGATTTACATATTTATATAAGAGTAGACATTTTATATGAAAATAAAAACTATTTCCTTTTTTTATTAGATCAAAGATTTTTAAAATGTCATTTAATGAATATTTTAGATATAAAATAAAGCAAATTTTTAAATATTTTTTATTTCTAAAAGTTTAGTATTTTATAAATAAGGTATCAATTTAACAACTTTTTCTATTTTTTGCCTTTTTCAGTACTAATAAAAAAACCAGTTATATTTTTGAAGACTGTTCGCGATTTCCTGCTTTTTGTCTAACTCTACTTATTATTATTCGTAATTATTCTCACCGAAGAAAGCGAACAATGCGGTTCGATTTTTCACCGACGGCAGGCCATCATCGCCCTGCATGAACAGATCGCTGAGCTTCCGAGGGGATGGCCTGTCTTGGCCAGCCATCGCGTACACACCATCGGAGTATGCCGCCGGGACCTTTCGGATTAGCCTACTGTCTATGGAGGTACATACGACTAGTATTAGGATAACTTTCCATGAACAATCACCTTCGCTGTGTACAAATATAATCGCGGGGTCATCACTTTCCTGTCTCATTAACTCTTCTAAGAAATATTTTTCGCGTCATTCCCATGATTGATTAGTTCTGATGTCCTTTCTTACTTGAATTTTATCTTCGATGTAAAATTGATAAAACGTATTTTAATTAAACAAACATATAATTGTTGCGTAAACAATCCCTGGTAGCAAGCTATGTCATTTTGTCGTCATTTTGACGTCAAAAGACGTCATTTTGACATAAGTTTGTTACCAGAGATAATTATGAGAGTAATTTTGTCAAAACCTATTTAAGAGAAATTTTCTACTTTTTGTTGAAAATTATTGAATCTCAAAAAAGCTATGTATGAATACGAGATTAATTTTTAATTAACTGTTGTCAATAAAAAATTGAGTAAAACGTGGAAAAATTCTAATAATTTGTTGAGGTGCTTCGAAATGCTTTCATTAGTAAATTTATTCAGTGAAAAGGAGAACATTGGATTTTTATAAAGTGACAACCCTGACGTTCGTAATAATAAAACAGCGAAGGTATTTGGATTTTAATACACAAATTCAAGTACTTGCCAATTGCACCCCAATCAGGATGGGCCAAATTGTTAAAAAATCCATCGTATCTCTGTTTATTGACCGCATGATTGTGCCCTGCTCCTAAAATATAGGCTTACTTTATATAAATAAATTCTCGATGGAAATTTATTTATATAAATAAATTTACAATATCACTATTGAGCGAACAATCGATTACCGATATTAACATCACGTTTAAATCGTGAGAGTTAATAATCCGGTGAGCAACGAGTTCAGATGTAAAATATGATTTCTCTGTTCTTTAATTAATTACTCGAGGAGCGTAACGCTTTTCTGTTTTGAAAATATAATTAGGATATTCGGGGCAAAATAAATGTGCAAATAATCGAAAGTGGGTCAAAAGTATAGAACGAGTATTTAACGAACTCTAGATCTACCGTAAAATTTTCATCTCTCGTTCCGATTTGGTCCATAACTTTCGTAAATATTTTTTATCGGTAAATTAACATGAAATTAATATTTATTTTTATTTCGCTTTCGGATTTTTATTCAAATTCGTTATGCTCTGTTTTATCGAATTAATTATATAGTTCCCTAGATGAAACTTAATAAATAAGATTGAGAATTATTTTTCATGTAGTCGGATATAATTCTTTGAGCACGACTATCTATTAAATTTATTTTAACAGATAATTTAAATAATTCAAATAATAATACACAATCTATTTTATAATAACAAATGTTAAGAATAGTTATTAAAATTGTTACTAAATTATTTTTTGCGTTATTAGTATCAAAAGTACGATGCATTATTTACAGTATAAAAAATTTTACATTTAAACTGAGTCTCATATAACAATCATTTCGACAGTTCTCTTTTATGAGCGTCAAGACTTACAATTATAGGTGCCGGAACGATAATGGCGATTGTACTTACCGGTTTCAGCGGGTAATACGACCCAGAACACCCAAGCGATCGCGCAGAGCGGCGCGATGCTGCGGGCCGGCGGTCGTCGTCGTGTCATCATGTGTCACTCGTTCTCGCCTGATCCACGCCCGTGCATTTCTCTCATGCCAAGCAAGCGTCTTCTTTTTCAGGCCCTTGGACGATCTCCTTCTCTCTTTCTTTCTTTCTCTACTATCAACGGTGTCCTCGGGGATGCATGCCGTTGGTACCGTCTATCAGCGGGTGATATGAGAATGTACCAATCGCGCGGCACATACGAATCTTTGGATTCACCGGAGTCCAAAGACGCGAACCGGTCCAGAGGCTGAAAGGCGGCGGAGCAGTGCGGTGGATTGTTCGCTACCACCTGGCGGTCCCGCCGAAGGAAAGAAAGAGAGAAAGAGCTCACCGCGAGACACAAAATGCAAAAATGCCACTGTATGATTTTTCGACTGGCCCGGATGTGGCGATTACGTGTGGGCGCGCGGATAAGAATTGAAAAATGAAAATGAAGGCGGTATGGCGCGCTCCGGAGTACCACGTGCCTGGTCCCGAGAAATGAAATCACCATCCGTTATCTCGCTGCGCGGGTCCGTCGAGGAAACGGGAGAGACGGAGCAACGACGATACACACGCGAGCCCCAAGAACGGCTGTGGCTGTCTCTCGGACTGTGGATCTGACTGTGCGCTGGTCTGCGCCTCCGCCACCACACACAGTCGCTCTTGGTCGCGCGGTGAAAGTCGCCGGCCTATTTGTTTCGTTACCGCGAACGCGCCTCCTCCTCCTCCTCGTCCTCCTCCATATCTGTCCCTCTCGCCGCCTCCTCCGCGGGCTACGGCGTCGTCGGCCTCAGTGTTCTTCAACCATTTTTCGTACGGCGCTTTTATGTCCATTTTTACCAAAATGTAGATTAACTTTAACATACTCTTTATTTTTCTCTAATTCTTAGAACTAGGTATAAACAGTTAAATTAAACCGAAATTAAAATTAATATCTATTATATATTGATAGAAATACACATTATAGAAAGAGATAGGCATTCATACATTCAAAACGCGTTCTTATCTTACCTACATTTTTAATCGACTCAATTATGCAATTCGTTTTATGCTCACTTCTATATATCAATATAGATTAACTTTATAATTAATCTCGGTCTAACTTACTTTTTATCTTTTTCCAATTCTTAGAACTGGAAGAAGACCAAAAGTAAGTTAGACCAAGATTAAAGCTAATCTACATTGTTAAAAATGGGCATTACTGACAATTGAAATATCAAACTCGTTTTATTTGGAAAAGCCTTATCGATGCCTAAAGCCGTTCCTATTAAATTGTTAGAGCCAACTGAGGCTCGAGGGATTCATCGTCTTTAGAAACATACTATTTTAAGTAACGTTCGCGGGAACGGCATTCAAGGAGCGTACTCGCGGTCTGCACTTACTGCGGTCCCACGGCTGTACTGGTTGAAAAACCACTGTACATGAAGGCGCGATGCCGCGCGGCGACGTCACCGCGGGCGCAGGCCTAGTTTTCGAGTCCACGGCACCGATTACCCAAGGCGAAACCTCTCTCGAGTCCCTGCCGGTCGTTTCAAGGTCGAGCAACGTCGGACGGACGGTGCCGATGCGCACGTTAGAGACGATACGGAGGACACGGTACGTTCGCGTAATCAAGTCGCGACATTCCCCAGTGACTTTTTTTTTCTCCTCTTCGACAGCCGCACTATCGTAGTGAAAATCCGTGTCAACGATGCAAGTCGACAAACGACGGTCGGAAAGAGTAGGATAACACGCTGATACGTCACGTACCGACATCAATACAAACACAGCCGATTTACGAGTTGGCTTCATGTTTGTACTATGTTGGTATGTCGAACGTTGCATTTGATGATCAAGTAACGTTACATTCAATCAACAAAGAATATTTGCATTTGATGATTAAATAACGTTATATTCAAACAGCACAGATATCGCACATTTGATGTTAAATAAACACTAAATACGTGTTTGAACAACAGAAGTCTAAATGAGATGTAAAATGTGTTTTAAAAAGATTAGAGTGTTTTTAAAACGTCTTTGTGACTGCTATATTATATAAAACACGTAATGATAATTATCTCGAACAATACGTTTGTATTGTTTACGTTAATTACTGTTACGTATTTTAATTGTAATTAATAGCACATCTCTTGTCGCGCTCTTGTTTCGAAACCGTAGACCTCTGTTTCAGATCTCAGATTCTCGCAATGTAATATATGCAGGTTAATTAGGCTGCTCATTCGGGAAGATTCGATGATGGTGCTGTTGGCAGCCGGATACAAAAGGTGCGTCCGTCGGCGTCGTACTCGCATTATGACTCAACCCGGAGAGAAATCGCGTCTACTGTTCTCGACTGCCGGTCGATCTTTTATCGCCCTTGGCACAAATCGGCACTTGGAAAAGGAGATCACACGCGTTATCGTGTGCAGCGTGTTTTACGCCGCTTCTTCGTTTCGGAAGCGCAAGATCTTTCGAGAGATCTTTCACCCCCCTCCGTCGTGAATCAGAAGGTGACTCCTCGACGCGTCCGGAAAGGATGAAATATCGCTCGCATAAATCAAAATGCGTTTTTGCAGGGATTCCCCGGTCTTGTCCAACCCAAAGAATGGATGCACTTGTAAAAGAACTTGTTTATTCGTATACCATCGTTTGCATACAGAATCATCGAACAAAAAACTTCCGTTTCGTGGAAGGAACGAGATCATCGCAAATCGTTCGCGATCGTCGTGAAATAAAAAAAAAAGGATTGCGTATAACTCATCGACGTCGTACTTTCGTTCGTATATTTATTGTCGAAAGGCATATTAGCGCGCTCGTTACAAAATATTTCGTTCCGGTACAAATACTTAAAGTACACCCATGATGCTTTCGTGCAAATCCACTCGCACATACTCTGGGAAGATGGACGGAGAGACCGCAGGTGTCGAGTGGCGGTCACTTGGAGTTTGAGTTCGAGGGGTAGTAGTAAACCACCGCAGGTGCTGGCAGTTGCCAATGTGCGGCATGGAGCTCAATCAGTTGCAGAAGAGTCCTCTTCACCGGTGGTAGCGTCGTCTCCTCTGCTAGGAAGGCGTCGCGTACGCTGCCAAGCAGCTGTTGTAGCTGCGCGGGCAGCTCCGCGTCCAGATCCTTGCCAATGCACGTGAGGATGAAGAATAGGCAGTTCGTCTATGATATAGACGAAGAGAGAGATCAACCTTCTATTGAATTTTAATGAACTTCAATTCGGTCGAAGATCGGTTCGTAGTAATTCAGAGAATCCAGCGCGAAAATGATGTAAGTTCATTCGGTCTTGCGAAATCTACCTTGGATGCGTTCAGATTTCCACCCGAGTACTGGATATCATTTTATCTTTGTTTACACATTAGATGAACAAGAGTAAAATAATGTTTGGATGACGCTTGCATAGGAATCTGAACGTAGCCTTGGATACAATTTCATATCTGCATCTTGTTATAGATTTATCTTATACTTGCGTTGAACTCTGTAATTTTGGCTCAAACTTTGAACGTAAGAAATAGTAAGAAATTTTGCTAAGTTAATACAAGATGTTTACTGACATCTTATTAAAAAATTCTCTTGAGAATTTTCGGATTTTCCAGATAATTAGTTCAAAATTCCAAATAAGATTAGAGAATTTTTTAATTTGAAATAAATTAGAATCCAACACAAATAAATTATTGAAAATCAGTAGGAGATATTACACGAACCTATATCTATCGTTTTCTAGAATTAGAACCGCAAACTTATAGGATAGTATGGAGAAGATTACTATAGTAGCCTATTCTGCTGAATATTGTTTCATCCTGATATTTTTAATAAAAACTTGCGAGATATACACGAGAATATACGTGAATATATGTATGTCATACTTATTGCTAAGTGACTGTCAACATTCTGCATTATTAAGAAAAAAATGATCGTAGAAATAATATTTTCAAAGACAGAATTTAAATTTAAAAAAGTAAAATTTAAAAAATGTTCTAATAAAATTCTATGAAAATTCCAGATTTCTAAATTCTCTATATAGATAATAAACACCTTGTAATAACAAATTCGGTTGAATCTCAGCACTGGTGCATAAAGCCGTCGTACATAAATTGATGTAAAAGTGTGTATTTAATATAAATATAGATATGGGTTAATCACCGAAATCCTTAATATGCTTTGTTATGCTGTTTTATAAAATATATTTTATAATTTGAAATATTTGCATTTCACTTTTTCATTTACAAATTAAATTAGTGTATAATATTATAGTTTGAGACTGTGTTCCACTTAATGTTTGCAACACTCGCGAGTATCGTTTGTTCTTGTTTAACATTTGATAAACGAGGATGAAATGATTCCATGAGCGTTGTGAATGTTAAATGGAACGTAGCCTTAATATGTCAATACACATTAGTGCGTCCAACCGAATTCGTTATAAGGATGAAGTTAATAAATTCTGTTTTGTCGCAGGCCAATGGTTTTGTTTTATAACACTCGTCAATCGAGCTCAGTCTTACCTCGGCAAGTGAATCGATGGCGGGTGGCTGCAGACAATCCTGGCAACATTTCCAAAGCAGCGTGAGCAGCACGCGTCCGGGAGGAACGCCCTCCTGCTGTGTCTTCAATTGTAGCTGCCGTCGTTTCAACTGGAACAACGCGATTATACACATTTATGCGGGCACGCTCGAAAGCTTAGTACCGTCATAACATGCAGCAGACGATAAAAAAAACAACGAGTATATAAATAATTGAAATGAACGCTAAATTATACGTTATCGTAAATCGTAGATCGGAAACTGACCCGTTTCTTTCCATTACACGGAGGTATCGTTGCAGTTGTTAACTAGTTAGCGCATTTCTTACGGGAATAATGAATACCTCGTGATGAACGTGTCATTATGTGCTTAGTTATACCTGGCAATACATCTCGTTGAGAAACATCATAAAGGCTGAGTACCGATGGCAGGTCGTGCCGTCATGCAGTAATCTGGCGCGATCCTGGTACCATTGTTGGCACGTATTTAACAAGGATTCCAGGAAAGTTTCCTTTGTTTCTTTCTGTACGTGAAACGTATCTCAAGTTATATATTTCATCTTGTGTGCGTCTAAATTAGAATATTACTGTTTGGATAATTCTTTTAAATACGCATAAAATAAAATGAAATGCAAACAATAGCAATATTTAATAGCAAACGACTATATTTTTATAACTTATTCATATTTTTTATAAAATTAAAAAAGATGAAGTTCTAATTTTTCAGATATTTTTTTCTTAAAATATCTCATTTGTATTTCTTTTACATTTGAAAAGATGAACAGCGAGTGTTCATCGTCGACCTTCTTGATCAATTTTATGAAAGGATAATGAAAAAAAATAACCTCTATAATTGTGATGCAAATTTTAGCTGCCGGCTCGGCATACTTGCGATTCTCCACTACTCTATCCAGAATGTGTCGTACTAGTTCCATCAACGTTCTCGCATTTAAAAGATTCGGATCTGTCAACAACATACATTAACGCTAATCACTTTAAATAATTTTGTAATTGTTAAATTTTTAATTATTGGCATTTTTCAATATTTTATCATCAAAGAAACCATGTTGGAAATACTATATTTTGTCTATTTTTGTTGAATTGTTATGCTCTAATGATAAATCACCATAAAGTAATGTACAATTCGATTGGAACAACGTGATCTATTTAAGTATAAAAAGCTTAAGCATTCTATTAACTGATAGTAGATAGACTCTCTCACCTTCTATCGCTCGCAAAAGTATATCTTGAACGGGCGAGGGAAATTTCCCGAGCTCGGAGGCATCCGCAATATTGAGTGCTTTAGCGGTTAATACATCCGTTGAGTTCAGGCTCTTCGAGCGCTTCAGGCCATAAGTCGACACGAAGGTATGCGATTTGGTAAGCTTCCCCGGTTTCATAGAATTAGTTTTAACTTCGTTTTGTTCCACATTGAAATGTACTCGATTCGCGGTCTATAATAGATAAAATAATTTTTATCTAAACCTAAGAGCTTCTCTCTAGTTAACGATAAGTTAACGACCGTTCTGCATTCAATCTTGAATTAAACCAGATGATTACTGCTTTGCGTTCAATCTTTTTTTTAAATGTATCTTTAATTTTGCGCACAGTTCATGTTTCTGGATGTCTTCCAGCAAGAGATATAGATAACATAGTGTGATACAAAGAACCATTACATCCTTGTTCGTCAATTTTAAACAAAAATGCTATAATCATTGTGTCACACTATGTCGCTTGCTAGAATGCACTATCTATGTGCTTCACTTACGTGCAAGATGTTCCCGCTGGATGTGGACATATCTAAAGAATGGAGCTGTCGAAATGTGGAATTTGCTGTCGCGTGATGGCCACTCTGAGAATGACGGGACGATAACTGGTGCTGTTGCTGTAGAGGATGTTGTAGCTGTTGTTGCTGAGCGTAGAGATAACGGTGTATATTACCGCTCGATTTACTGTGCTGCAGATAATACGAGGAGCGCTCCGATGCATTATTCCGAGACCTAGTCGAGATACATGTCCGTTTCGATTATTTACAGATCGATTAAATTCAGAATCGTGTCTGATAGCGAATTCGGTTGAACGCACTACTGCATGTTAAAGCCGTTGTACACTGATTTAATCTGTGTATAAGCAAAATGCAAATATTTCAAATCTAAAATACAAATTTCACTTAACAGTACAATAAAATGTATTGAGACCAAGTGAGACTTTCATCTGCGTTTTTATATTTATATTTACTAAATACGAGGGCAAATCAATAAGTACCCGTGTTTGAAGACAGGTGATGTTGCTGATGCAAGTTGCCATCGTGTACTACCATCTTTCAAATGACGCCATACAAAATTTCAGAGTGATTCATGCAATAGTCTTGATTTGACAGTAATTCGTAGTGAGAGTGTTTGATGTTTTCGACGATACAATGGAAAAAGAACAATATCGATCCGTGATTCGCTTTTTATTTTTGGATGGAAAAACGTGCGAAGAAATAAAAACGAAGTTGGATGCCGTCTATGGGAACCCTTCACCGTCTATGACAACCGTCAGATATTGGTTCAACGAATTCAAACGTGGTCGTTCGTTTGTTTTTGATGAGGAGCGCCCAGATAGCCCGGTAGACGTGGTTATTGAGGAAATCGTTGAAAAAGTTCACGATATGATTCTCGCTGATCGCCGAACGAAAGTACGTGAAGTAGCAGAGGCCATAGGCGTGTCGTATGGAACGGCATTCAATATTTTGCATGATAATTTAAGAATGAAAAAGCTGTCGGCCCGATGGGTGCCGCGATTGGTCACGGTGGACAACAAGCGAATGTGGCTATCAATTTCAAAGCAATGTTTGGAGCTGTTCAAGCGCAATCCGAAGGAGTTTTTGCGTCGAGTAGTAACCGTTGATGAAACATGGATTCATTACTACACACCGGAGACCAAGATACAGTCAAAACAGTGGATTTCACCCGGCGAACGTGTTCCGAAGAAGGCCAAGACGATCCCATCGGCCGGAAAAGTGATGGCCACTGTTTTTTGTAACGCGCAAGGCGTAATCTTCATCGACTACATGGGGAAAAGCAAAACTATCACGGAGCAGTACTACGCTGACTTATTGGACCGATTCGATGTTGAATTGAAGAAAAAACGCCCCCATTTGGCGAAAAAAAGTGTTGTTCCATCAGCACAATGCACTGGCTCACTCCTCCGCAGTCGCCACAGCCAAATTGGTCGAATTGCGGTACGAATTGCTGCCGCATCCACCGTACTCTCCGGATTTGGCCCTCTGCGATTTCTTCTTGTTTCCAAACTTGAAAAAATGGCTCGGTGGAAAAAGATTCACGTCGAATGAAGAGATCATTGCCGAAACAGAAGCCTATTTTGCAGAGTTCGACGAATCGTATTTTTCGGAGGGGTTAAAAAAATGGCAAAAACGTTGGGGACAGCGTATCCTCCTAAAAGGGGATTATGTTGAAAAATAAAAAAAAGTTTTGTGAAAATCTTGCGTCTTCATTACTAACACGGGTACTTATTGATTTGCCCTCGTACATATTTTTATGTTAATTTATGTACGACGGCTTTAACGTGAACCAGTGCGCATTAAGTGCAACCATTCAAATTCGTTATGAGATCTTGGAGAGTCCGAGCAAGTTCGACCAATTTTTTTTATTAAAAAACACTCAACATATATTTATATTATTACTGCTATTGTAAATAACTTAGCAATAAAGTTGAACTTAAAAAAATAATTTCTGATTTAAAAATATTTTCTCATCATGAAAAGACAGAAATCGATCATTAAACAAATCGTTTTGATGTTACAGCATTAATTAAATATATAAACAATCCAGATTATCTTATTATTTTTTTTATTACAATTAATGTATTAAACTTTCTGAACGATTTTAGAAACAGCGTCGTGACTCAACTCAACCAATGTTCACACGGCGACAGTACACTATTTAAATATAGTCCGCTGGTTCATACTCACTTAGAAGGATGCGAATCGTTCTGCTTCATCGTGAATTCCTTGGCGTGCACGTTTAGTCGAAGATTAGTGACGTTCGCCGTGGTTCCTTCCGCTCTCCCACCTAGAGATGACCATGAAACTAAGACGACGACGACTCGAATGATAAATGATAAAATTTACGATACGATATGTGCTCGTCACTTAATAGCCAGAGAATACAAACCTGGGGGTCGGTATATTTCTAAGGACGGTTTGGACTTGGGGGTAGCTATGTTATTATTTCCTTTCTGTGGAACCGCATCCCTCATCTAAAGAAAACAAAAAAAATACACATCACGCATAAGACACGCAAGAATCTAACGAGTCTGTCCTCGAAACACCTTTGAGTGTGCCTCGAGTTCGTGGAGATCTTTTACTCGCTACACAGAATTGTACCATAGCGAGGCTACAAATGATTGAGAATAATTGCGTCGTCTATATTAAAAGCTAATATAGACGGCTCAAGTCAAACTTTCCGATTTAATTGCCACTTATGCAAATGGAAAACGTAGATGATTCATCATCTGAAGAAAGTGGAAACGTTGATCAAAATGTTCTGCTTAATTGTTAATTTTTAACTAGTAAGTGTTAATTTTTTGATGTCATTATATGTATATAATATTTATTTCATTGATATTTATTTTATGATATTTCATGTAATAATTTTGTAAAATTGAAGTAGTGTTAATGCTTTCAAGTGTATCATGTTCTATTTTTCAATGTATGACACATCAAATAAAGTAACACGATGATGTAGTTGAGCTTTATAATATAGTTTTGCAATATTTTCCTCGCAGAAGCGTTAAAAATCTTCAAAACAATATATATAATGCTTAAATATTTATGTAAAGACGTGAAGGTCAATTTCAAACGGAATAATCTTAAACAAAACGCCAAGTTCAAGGACTTCTTTTTTCCTCTTGTAGTAAGCAAAAATTATTTCTAAGTGTCCTGCACAAGTTGCTGAAAAATATCTTTGACCATAGCTGCGAATGTAATTCCAAAATCTGAAATTTTAAAATAATCCTTCTAATCAAAATCTTGGCATTCGCTTCTCGCGTTGTATATACGCCGCTTAACCACGTGCATTATTTACTACAGTGCATACAGGATGTTTCTTAAGTATTGTTCTATATTCAGAATTGATTAAAAGTTATTTTATAAAAAAAAGTTCATATTAATTAATATATATATAGTCCCAAAGATTTCAAAAATACAAGATTAAAAATTCTATAGAATTAACATTTTTACTTTAGTACTTAAATGAATAAAGATTTCTTCTTCAACTTTGGGCTAGTAAATAGGCAAGGTATTATCTTCATGTTTTACCTATAATCACTATTTTGTAAGAAATCAATGACATAAAAATATACACACAAAGTTAAGTAATAATAATATCACTAATATTACTGCTCCAAACTTTTCGATGATTAGAATTTTTTGTAGATTTTTATTATTTCATTAAGACAATCTCATCAAAGATATTCTAAAAAAAATGAATCTTTTATACCTTTCTTAAAAACTATTAAGCCATTGAACAACTTTATAGAATTTTTAACTTGCTGTATATCTTTGAAACCGTGTGTTCATATCTTTATAAAATATAATCTCAAAAATCAATTTCTAAAATATTGAACAATATTTAAGAAACACTATATGTGACAGAATGTATAATAAAGAGCGAACAAATACGTTTCTTTCGTTGTAATGTATGTCACAATAAATGCAACGAACATATTGGCTAAATGCACAAGCTCGTTATGGTAACACATCGCGAAGCACGCGGGATGTTAAATGTGTGTACGTTACACGCCGTGGACTCAATTAAACGCGTGGGTTTAATTTACGCGCCAATTTATTGTCACGGACAGTACCATATTATGAATACTAATTGTGAATAAATTAATCTACGTGATTAAAAAAACAATAGATTGCGTGAATCAGTTTATCCGACTGTCTCTAAGAGACAGTAAATGTTCCAACAAGAAATATTTTCTAAATAAAAGATTTTTGTCTACTTTTTGCACACACATTTCATATTTCATCTATTCTCTTTTATAAAAACGCAAATTTATAGTTTCACAAAAGAGAAATAAATAAATCAAGATAAAAAACAGACAAAAAGAAAAAAATTGATAATTACAATGCAAAGGCAAGCCTCTCTATTTTATTTTTTATTAAATATTTATAAAATTTTCATCAATTCTTTAAGTCGTTTTCTTTCACAGGAAAAATACATGCGAAAATACATGTGAAATTAGAAGTACACCGCCATTGTGTTTATATCACTGTTTCAGATCGCGCTTACAAGAAATGTAATGTTATCACGCGATTTTTCCAGTTTGCACATGAAAAGAATGATATATGAACAGCATTATTCTAATTGAAGATAATCTGACTAATTGAGAATAACAGTATAATATTAATGAAACAAATAGCATTTTATTAAAATTACAACATACGTATTTATTTCATTAATACCGAATTATTGAATTAACTTCTAAGATTATCTTCAGTTAAACAGGAGGTTTACTGAAATCTTGTACAAAAATTCTGTAAGAATTCTTGAATTTTCCATTGTTATTTAAATTTGTTTTTTAAATATAATTTCGGAATAAATTGGCATGCGAACAACAAACTATATATTGAAAATTAGCAGAAGACATTAGCGTGAAACAGATTTCACGAGATAATATCTATAATTTTGTAGAGCCGCGTAACATGTAGAATAGTATAAGGAAGGTTCACTACCAAAAATACCATCAGCCATTCTATTCTGCTAATAAGTATTATCTTCTACTGTCACCTTTTTTTAATAAAAATTCGCGAAATAAAAATATACATGAATATACGCGAATGTGTATGTCGTATTCATTGTTAACTAATCGACAACATTTACATTATCAAGAAAAAATTTGTTTATATTTTCAAAAACAAACAATTTAAGTTTAAAAGTAAAACTCCAAAAATCTCCCAATAAAATTCCAAAAAAATCTCTGATTTCCGAGGGTAAAAAAAATCTCTCGAAAATTCCAGGTTTTCCAGATTTTTCCAAGTAATAAACATCCTGTTCAATTAGATTGCTGTTAGCTAACGCTGTTTATATACATCAATCTGTTTCCATGCACGTCGTCTTCCTATTCGCGCGCGTCAGTACATCAGAGTAGATTTTGCGAGTTTGCCAAGAGACTGCGCGCCGCGCAGCCCGCGAATCTTTCTCATCGTCATTCACGTTCAACAATCGTTAAGAAACAATTGCAAAACGCGGAACAGCAGCAAAACAATAAATAATGCGGGGTCTACAATAGAAGTCATAGAGATCGTAGGGTCTTAAGTCATAAAAAATTGACCAATTATAGTTGATTATTCTTCTCATATTCGACTGTGATTGGTCAATTTTCTACGACTTAAGATCCTACGACCGCTACGACTTCTATTGTAGACCCTGCATAAAACACCTTATGTGCTTTCGATAACTGTATGATACCGTAACGTCCGTAACAATACTCGCTCCTATTTTTGTCCCGTGGATTGCGTGACGCGCTTCGACAGTCGGAAATATCGAGAAACGTCACCGATATAGCGCAGAATGACTCAACTGTGCGGAACCATGACTCTCTCGACAGATCGGAAACAGATACTGCGGACACCGACATAGGTTGGTATTCATAGTCGATTCTTATATTTGAGACTGTCTTAAGTACAGGCTTAAGATGTCATCAGTTAATCAAAGGGCTGCATTAGCATCTTAAGACATTACTTAAGACGGACTTAAAATAAGAACGGATTATGAATACCGCCCATAATTTCGATGATTTCAGATCCCAGCGCTACGTATATACACGTATCAAAAAATCGACCGATCTCGAAGCCGTTCTCTAGTTAGTCAAAGCTGATCGCAGTCTAACCACTCTAACCGAGTCTAAAGTCTAAACGACGATCGCGACTCCTCAGTTCTCCTACTGGATGTGGAGTGGATCCAAAGAGAGAGGGAAACGTACAATCAATTAAACCTCGCTTCAACTTGATATAGTAGTTACATTTATTTGTTACGTCTAATGCCCGTTTTTTCTCGGTTTCTATCAATTCAGAATAACTTTACTCTTGATTTAAACTTACTTTTTATCTTTTTCTAATGTCTGTTTCTATTAATGCAGTAATTTAAAATTTTAAGTACAAGGTATACTTAAAATTAAATACTTGGTTCAATCAACTCTTCATCTTTTTCTAGTTCTAAGCATTAAAAAAGGATGAAGAGTAAGTTAAATTGAGATTAAAGTTGATCTACATTGGTAGAAACGGGCATAAAAGACAACGCTGTATCTTTCTGTCATCGCTTTTCATCAATACGTTGAAAGAAAAAATCTGAGCTTGATCGAGAAACAAGGGATGCTTTTGGTAACGCAAGTCAACACAAGCACCATTCTATCTTTGTTATGGGCTACGTTTACATCGTGCGCTTAGTCCGCGACCTATACGATAGGTGTCTTTGTTTAATATACAGGATAAACAAAGACATCTATTATATAGACCGCGGCATATAGCTAATGAATGGAATTTGTTAAACAGAACGACGCTACTTAGCGTCGACTTGTGGAATGAAAAGCTCCCGATGTTTTCACCGAGACAAAAAAATCACAGAGAGAACGAATTCGCGACGAGGAGAAGAGGGGGAGAAGAAATTGTGAATAACGAATAACTCACAGTGAAGAGCGTGCGAGAATCATCCTTTCCAAGGTCCAACGAGCGGATGCTACCGAGGTCCTTCTTCTTGCACACGGATCACTGTTATAGCGGACACACTCGCGGCGCGGCGCGGCGCAACGTGTGCGTTCCGCACGCACGTGCACGCACGGAGGCGAATTTTCGGGCGGGATCCAAGAGACGCACTTGGACGCACTTTCTCCGACGACTCGACGAGAGACGCGACTTTTCCTCGTTGAACGTGCGTACGTGCGTACGACCGTACGTGCGTGCGTACGTGCGTCGTCGCCGTTGCCGTCGTCGTGTCTTCGCTCGCGCACACAGGGACTTCTCTCCGATGACCGAGGACTAATAATAGTCACGGCGTAGCCACGAACGAACGCTATATATCTACGTGCGACGCTGTGTATACGTATTAAAGTACGCCGCTACTCCGCGCGAGAAAAGCAGACTGAAATATCCGACGGGAGACGGGACGCTCGCGTCGCGACGCTTCTTTTTTTCCTCTCTCTCTCTCTCTCTCTCTCTCTCTCTCTCTCTCTATCTCGAGTCGATCGAGATCGGGAATATCAGGACTGGCCAGTATTCATAATTGGTTCTTATTTTAAGATCGTCTTAAATTTAAATAATGTCTTAAAAGATATTAATATTATTGCTTTGTGATTGGTATTCATATAATCCGTTTTTATTTTAAGATAATCTTAAGTAATCTTAAGTCATAAGATGCTAATACAGCTCTCTGATTGAGCTGACATCTTAAAACTGTACTTAAGACGATCTTAAACATAAGATTCTGTCATGGATGCTTTCTCCATTTAGTGGCACAAGTCGACACAAGCATCATTCTATTTTTCTTGCCATTCAGAGAATAACAAAGATAGAACGACACTTGTGTTGACTTGTGGCACCTAAATGGAAAACACCCTTTGAAGCCGGTCTATAATTCACTTTATTCTCTACCGACAGTGACGGCGGCGAAGAGTTAAAAAAGATGATTTATTTACCAACGCTGGACACTTTTGACTGATTCCGCTAATAGATAGAACTTTTTGTCATTGTCTCTATTGTGATAAATCGCGAGATTTATCGATGTTTATATGAACATACGCGAAATTCATGCAGATAAAGATTTCTTCTGTGCTTTCACGATGATCTAATATCTCCGACTATAATCGGTGGATTTTTGCATAACTTCTATATTCTTAACACATATGGCATTACTATATGTTTAATATTTACATTTATAATTTTATCACATTTTTATCTTGCGTACGTGCCATTAAAAGAAAATGTGAAGAATTAAAGAAAATTTTCTTATTGAAATAGAGAGATTGGATTGAAGAATGTTTGAGCTCTAAGTATGTTAATCCGACATTATTAATGTCTATTTTATACCAATGTAAATAACTTTAATCTCGGTTAATTTATACTTTTTACCTTTTTCTCTCTAATTCTAAAAATTAAAAAAAGATCAATAATAAATTAAATCAAAATTAAAAACAATTTACATTGGTAAAAATGGATATAATAAATCTCGAATACTATAAATATAATGTTATTTTCATAAATGTTCTGCCTATTTTCTATATGATTATTGTAATAAAAATATATATAATATATGGAATAACTAAAATAAAAGAAAACATTACATATAGTTTACATTTTATTTACGATTGCAAATACGTATATCAAACGTAAGAAATTAAGAAAAAAATATATTTTGTTTTCTTATACTTTTTGCACTTTACAACAGTCATTCAATAAGAATAACACAATATAAAGTATTAATTTTATTAAATTTTTCACTTCAGTAAAATGATAACGAATTAACAAAGACATTAATAAATTACAAAAATCTCATTTTCAGAGATAAAAATAATCACGAAAATATGATACTGTTTTGCAAATTTTTACCATGTGATGTCATAATTTGTCGCTTCCGCATGGTTTTGCCGTCATCGCGAACTATGTTCCTCTGAATGGATCCATTATCTATTCACATATGTCCGGCATTGAAGTTTTACTTCGGTTTCGCATTCGATCAGGAACAATGATTATAAAATTATGATGAATTCGAGGAAATTCCTAATCTCGCTGTTCATAGTACATTGATATTAACAAAAAAAGATGTACCAACAGGTTTGAGAAGTGTGCAAAATTGAGAATCTACTCACTATAAAATTAACATAATAATGGCTGAAGGTCTCACCTTCGTTAGCGCTCCATCCGCGCGAGTTGCTCGCACCATTCTCGCTGTTTATTTATTACCAAACATTCAATGAAAATCGATGTTAGTGCCGTGTCAGGATTATCTTCACAATATATTTTTTACACTTCACGCAACTCGACAAACAATCTCAATCGTGAGTTTTTGATTTTTAATCGTCTTCCGACGAGAATTTCAATCGTTAATGAAACAAAACTCGATTTATGATCAATCTCTGATGCCCGATTCCACCAATATAAAATTAACTTTAATCTCGTTTTTAATTTATCTCTTTATTTTTTTCTAATTCTAATGATCGTTTTTACCAATATAGTTTAATTATATAATTTCGGTTCAACTAACTCTTCATCTTTTTCTATTTCTAAAAATAAGAAAAAAATGAAGAGTACGTTGAACCGAGATTAAAATTAATCTACATTGGTAAAAACGGACATTAGAAATAAAAACATTCTATAAACAGTAAATTAAACCGAGAATAAAGTTAATCTTACATTGATGAAACCGGGCCTGAGTCGCGCTTATTTCAAAATGATGCCTTTTGTCTCCACGTTTTGCCGAATTTTTCGTAGCACTTTTGTCGGTACTCATTAGAGATAATTAAAACAACCATAAAATGCTGAATACCTCGCGAAACGTTCACGATCACATCACTCCCGACTCGATTTCTAAGCGCGATCGATGGCGCTCGTCGTCTACGCCTCGCTCGATCCAGCCAATCGATCATCCGATCGAATGCAGACGTATCGCGTCACTCGTCGAAGCTATAGATGTCATTTCTCAATTATTATCGCGATGATTCACCTCGTGCTGGATAATAGGCGCTATTGGCACCTTTTCGAAGTTCCTCCCGCGCGTCGAAATCACCGAGAATCGTTATTCCGGTGATTTCCGGAAGAGGACCGGACGCGAGAGCTACAACGCGGTACCGATGCTATCACGCCGATGACTGGAAATATACACGGCGTGCACACACCTAACATTACTTAATACGCGATTTGCGTAGTAGGCGGCCACGTACCGCCTCCGTACACCTGCCGACGCGGATCACCGACGGAAAGAAATAAAAAAAGAAAAAGAAAAAGTTATACCGCGCTCGGATCGGAGCGACGCGGTCGAAGGAGCGCCATTTATATCGGTCATTTATCCGCGTATGTAAATTCGTCGCAGACTCGCATGATACACGCACTTATCTCAATTTAAATTGTAATTATCTTTGAGAAGAAATTTTATTGCTCTTTAATTACCACGCTCACTCCTTACGGCCCTTTTTTGTATAATTTGATTTATTTATTTTTTTAGGAATACAGGACTCCGATCGTTTTATTTTTATTGTATCTTTTCATATTTATCTCAATTTACACACAATTAATTTATATGTATCTTTTTTTACTTTACGACAAGCTTATATGTGGATAAACGAGATATGTGGTAATAACGTATGTAAATATGACACTAATTAATATGTATATTGTGTGTACAAAAAAAAATACTTTTTAATTTGTAGTGTTATATAACAATGTTATAATTTAACGAAAATATTTAGGAAATAATTAATAGATTGGGTCTAAGAAATATCTTTCTTCTCCCTTTTCTTTTTTAAATTTATTTCTGTGTACTGAGAATCTATGAATTGCATTATGTGTAAATGGTAAATGTAGCAATGGTCTGTAAATTAAAAATTCTGGAAATTGTACGTTGCAAAAGATTTCCTTTCTAATCTCTAAACTCTAGAGAATAGTCACCTGGAGCGAGTTTTATCCTAACAGCGAGAATAGTCTTAGCAGCGAGAAAATAAAATTCAGTCATAATAATGTTAAATCAGAGCGAAGTGATAGTTTTATACCCAATTTATTGTACATAACACTGAAATAAGTAAAATGATACACATGACAAAGACATGTCACACACCCACGCGTCGCATACACGCACATTTACGCTCGCACATACACACCCTTGGAAATCGTTGCTTATTTATTTATGGATACGATTTATAGAGGCTTACAAATCATAAAGCAGTGATAAGGTAACCCTAATCTTAAATGGAAGCATAAATCATTTATCACTTTTCCGTCTAATGGCTAGACTTCGTTACATATCGTTCGATGATATTTTCCATCCCTTAAATGTCTAATGCATTCGTGTTACAAATAAATATGTATATTTTCTTTATATGCTAAAAAATTATAAACTAAATCGCCGATTTATTAATTTTTGTCTTATCAAAATATAACTAGAATCGAATCGACAGATCGATCCGCTTAACGCACGGCAGAAATGTCAGTCCTCGTTGTATATTCGAATATATATCTTTTTATTCGCGTGCGTGCGAATATACGACAGTGATATCCGAAGTGCACAGATTCCTGGCACTGTTGCGTGAGAACCGACGGTAAGACGGAAGTTAGACTTATTGCAAAAAAATCTTACAACTACAATATAATTTGATTAAGCTTGAACTTAGCTAACATATTAGAAATGAGCACGAGACCATCGCATGACGCGGTATATATATAAAACATTTGTCTAATCATTTAAACAACCATTAAAACAATAATAAAAACGGCTAATTCCTCCTAAAAGTAAAAATCAAACTAAATAAACCGCATCAGCACCAATGTTTCCTTGAGAGCGCGTCGATTTAGTTAGGAGGATTAATCTACTAAAGTTCTCTCGTGCTCTCTCGCGGTACGCACTCTCGGTCTCTCGCTTGCAAAAATGCCCTGACTTCATAAACAAGACTCGTTACATGGAATCCCGCGGAACAACGCGTGCGTTGTGTGAGGCAGTGATGTCAAGTAGCGTTTCCGCATAATTCTGGCATGCTTTAATTTAAAGCGAATCTTAGTTAGTAACAGTTATATAGTTTATACAGCAGTTTTGGTATCTATCAAAATCTGACAGTGGGTAATTCAGGACACATAATTGGTATCTCTCTTACTTATAAATTTCAGTATGTCGAGTAATATATATCTTCGAACAGCGTCTTGAAAAAAAAAACCTGCTTTAAAGTCGAAAATACATGTGTTCAGATACGTACTGAAAAACCGATTAGAAATTCTCATTGTTTCTGAATACACATTTCTCTTAAATGCAGCTGTGAGTATATAACGTGATTTTATAAGGTATATACGTACTTATTTATGTAGTCGCGATGTAGTCGAAATGCAACTTGCCTGCAAGAGAAACCATGAAGAGTTTCCATGTACGGACAAAAAATATCTGAGAGAAAGAGTGATTACATTTCGACTATCCGGTTATCTGTTATAAATAATTAAAAGATATTTGCTTGCTAGCATGGCCTACTGAACACTTGGGTAGTTTGGAGCTTTCGTGAGTGATTTACAATCACTCTTGCTTATGTCTATTTTTTCCTACTGCGTTCTGTAAGTAAAATCAATATTATCTATATGTATTTACACAAATGATACATTAATGCATGTAACATAAGGAACAAGTATAGAATACTCATTCGGATGGAAAGTCCATGTTTTGCAGTAACATTGTTACCATGGTAACTTGTTCTCATCTTGTACTATTCTGACTTTTCATTGATTCAATGTATGTAACGTAAAAATATCTTTCGCAAGAAGACATTAGATTTGTACCTCAAAGAGTTGCATTTATCGTTTTAATAACATGAACATATAGCAAAGGATACAATGTATCAGTTAAAAAACAAAGCTATCAAAAAAATATTCTTCATTTAAATATAAATTCAACTACGCATTCATCTCTTTCAATAGATCTAACATCAATACCTTACAATAAGAACAACCTGTGACCTGGAGTTAAAAATACATTCAGGATATAGGTCCGCATTTGCAATTGTAATATTTCATACCTTCCGCTTTCAAGTTACTGAATGACAATGGTCATTCTCATTCTAAGATACTGACACACATGATTATTTAACAAAATGTTCTTTCGTTCCGGAGAATATAAACTATATTGTAATCGAATTTGCAATATATAGGAACTTTCATTGTGTAAATGCAATTCCATTGTAGTGTTATATACTCCATCCCTACAGTCATTACTTAGGCAAACTATTTCTTACATTATTGCCATGGAAACGTTATTACTGCTGAAAATATTTTCTCCTAACAATATATACGGTATACACGGTATATATGGAACGAACTTTAAGCGGCGGAGCGGTTGTGGTAGCATTTCTTGAAACTTTTCTTATTAAAAAAATATAATTAACAATAATCAGTAAATATTGATAGATTTCTCAGATATAAAAAAAATATGCTTATATTTTATTAGAGACGTATGTATAAATCTTCAGATGTAAAAATATTATCAAGAGAGATCCTGTTTTTAGCTTCTATAATATAGAGTAAGTTTCTTAAGATTCGAGTATTAGTTTGAATATTTCCAAAATTTTAAAAGCTTATCTTTGGCTACACCACAGTACAAATTATGATCTTGTCATATAAATAAAGAATAACACGATTGCTGCATCTCAAAAAAGATTCAGATTGAAGATTTTAAAACTAATGATAGAAAGTTTTATAAAAATTGATATATGAATAATTCTCCAATGCAAAAAATATATTTTTCAATAACTCTGTAGCTAATTGAAGCAATCTGTAATAACTAGTTGAGAAATAATGTACTTTCTTGTGGATTATTTAATCTATTAAAAAATGCGACTATTGTATGTGCTACCAAATACCTGCTGCGTCGCTATCAAATCATAATCTATTAATTGATATTTTTATGCGCAATATATGGATATAAAAAAGATTTGCTAAATGTAACTGCTGGATATCCAATGTAATATAATGGATACTGTATATCCATTCCCTAACTACTCCCTCTAAATTATAAAACCCCTCCCTGAGGATGATGAATATCCAGCAGTTGGGCAAAAATGCTATCTACTAGTCTAATAGTAATGGTTAGCCTATTTCAATCATCTCTGCATCTTCCACGTTGTTGTGACCAACTACATTGTACCTAGAAAATTATCGTCATACTCTTTTTAACTCGATAATTTTATAATATAAAATCCTATACACTATAAAAGAATTAATTTAAAAATAGAATTTGTAACTTTTCTATTCTTACGTGTGATTTGGTAAATGGGTATTGTGAAAATGAAGATGCGTCGTCCGAGGTGAAAAACCACGAGTTGCTTTGCGAGGACTTCTAGCTTTTATGACTCGTGGTGATGACATGGTACTTAGATAGGGTTGTTGAAGAAATACATCTTCCATTATACTTGGTGCTACATATGTAAATCCCTGAAGAAGGTTACATTATTAAGAAATGATGTCAGACATCATGACTTATTAATACACTTGCCTGTTTCAACTGATAGATTAACTTTAAATATTTTTCTAGTTCTAAGAATTAGAGAAAGATAGAAAGAAGAGTAAATTGAATCAAAATTAAAGTTAATCCACATTGGTGAAAACAAATATTAGACATATATAGCGATTTTATCAAGTCCTATGAGAAAGATATATTTTCTTTCTATATACATATATTATTTCACTCTATAATCTTAAAGCCATGGAATGAGACAGTATAAGTTAAAATGAGTATATGTATGTATATAGAGAAAAAGTATACGTAACTTTCTTATAGGACTTTGGCAAAATCGCTTGTAGCTATATTCTGTTATAGAATCTTTATGTCTCTAGACATACAAATTAAAAAAATTCACCTGAAATAGCCCATCAGCTGACTCGCTCAAAGTATAATCTACTGGAGAGTCTATTGGTGCTGAAGTAGTAAATTTCTTATCAAATTGTGATACATCTTCTTTGCTAGACAATTTTGGTCTAAAAGGAGGTTTTAACTGTCGAGATATAACGTCGTTCCAATTGATATGTTTGAAGAATTTGTGTACCTTTACTTCTTCACCATCCGACTGAGCAGATCCCAATCTTTGTGCAACTTGTCTCTACACAGAAGAAAATTACTCTTAATGTATATTATATTTTTCTCAAAATAACATCATTTTTAAGATAAGAATATTAACAGCAAGATTAATTTATGAACACTAACCTTCAATAATTTTCGAATAAGATCTTTAGCATCGGCTGTTAAATATGCTGGGAGAGATAATTTGCCACGTAGAATTCTGTCGATAGTTCTCTTCCTGCTGTTTGAGCTAAATGGTGGCTAAAAATTTAGCAAATAGTAATGTGAATTAATATACACATTATTTGAGCTCATATCACGAACATACTACGAACGATATAATATGGTTCATACGTAATGACAATACATACTGCTCCTGTAAGCATGTCATACGTCAAACTTCCCAAACTCCACCAATCTACTGCTTTCCCGTGTCCACTTCTCGTTAAAATCTCAGGTGCCCTTTAATAAAATAATATAACAAATCAATTATAATTGTGAAATTTCTTAGCAATCTGTACTCTATGATATTTACATATATTCGATAGTTCCGCAAAATGTATGCGTAAGAGCACCCTCTTGTATATGCTCTTTACATAATCCAAAATCAGTCAGCTTAATATGCCCATCTACATCCAATAAAATATTTTCTGGTTTCAAATCTCTGAAACAATTCATTACAAGCGTCATAAACTCAATGCCGCGTATAAACAAAACGTTTAATATGTATATCAATTATATTGAGGCCCATATTCAGAACACGCTTATAACGATGTTAACGTGCTAACATTATTATACTTTACGTTACGCATATTATAGAATTTCAGAGATAAAAGCGCTTATAAAAGTTTTGTATACGGGCCTTAAATTATATTTTAATTCTTGACGTAGAAAACTTATAAAGAAAATATAATACCTGTATATAATTCCTTGCAAGTGAAGATGTTGCAGAGCTAACGTAATTTCGCACAAATAAAAACTGCAAAACAAATAACATGTTATAAAATGATTTATCTTTGAAAAATATAATTGAAGATATTTTGATGATTCACTCACCGTGCAGTATCTTCCATGAAAATTCCTTCGTCATTTAAATGATGGAACAATTCACCACCGCACATATATTCCAATATCAAATATAATTTATGACCAGTTTGGAAGGCATACTTGAGATCTACGATAAAAGGATGCTGCCAGATGCAAGCATAAATAAATGAATTGATATTTTGTTCAAAATATAATATAAATAGAAGAAAATAGAGCATTAGCTTTGATTGAAACATGTTAAAAAATCAAGAATTATAAGTATCTTTTTTATACGTACTATTAAGATTATATACGTATATTAACCATTTGTTGAATTCTATAATTACTGCAAATTTTTTAGCGTATACAAATATAACTAACCTTTATGGATTCCAAGATGTTTCTTTCAGCTCTAGTATGAGCTGTATCTTTCTGATTTCTTACAATCAAAGCCTTGCGCAATACCTGTTTCAAACAAGACATAAAGGAATATGTTGAATGACTGAAGAAAAGAGTTATAAATAAAAACGTTTGTCAGCAGAAGATAATATAAAAATAGATACTGATTAAAGAATTTATAATTATCGTTCTAGAGATAAAACAGCAAAAACTAATTACTTTCAGTTCATAACAATTAAAGTAAAATTGCTAGCAAATAACAAGATAATTAAAATTAACTCATGTAAATTTCTTGTTCACAAAACTCATGTAATTTTTTGGTCATAAAATGTTGATCAAGAAAAACATGAAATACAAATAATAAAGAAAGACCAAATATATGAATCAGGCTAAATCTTAATATCTATTATGTATTCAATATATATTTATAAAAATTTGAAGTACGTTTTCCAATTACATGAACTGTACAGCGTTTATTATAGAACTGAAAACGCAATCACAAACAATGAAATGCAAAGTATCGCACATAATTTTTTCATGTTACTTACTTGCGTACATAGTACGCAACAGTGAGATAACATTCTTAGATTACCAATATTACTATAATCGTCTTTCATCGAAATTACTTTTCACACACTGCCTATTTAGCAAACGTGACACATTTACAAATTACTTTACACTTACATAAACAATTACATAAACAAATTATTTTACACAATTACATGTTACGAGGATTTCGGTACCTTCATAGCGAAGATCGTGCCGGTGTCGTTTCCCGTTATTTTGCGCACTTGAAACACCTTGCCGTAGCCGCCTTTTCCGATAACTTTGCACAATTCAAAGTCCTGCGGTCCGACTTTCTCGTGCGTACGATTGACATTATGCTCCGATATCGCCACCGTCTCCACCACGTCTGATGAGCTGGAAGCGATAAGCGAAAGAAATTTATAACCAGAAGGGTGACAAGGTAGGGTAACCAACCGTCCCAAATTTTACGGGACATCTTTTCGGGTTTCTACAGAAGCGTCCCGAAAGAACGCCATTTATCCCGATTTATCACATAACGTAAATTAACGTAAAATTCATTATATGTATATTTAAAACGCGGGGATCCAGAGTCATTCCGATATTTGAAAGTTGATATCCCGAAATTGGTTGATCGAGAATCGATCACCCAAATGACAAACGGGCGGACGAGCGTGTACATACACGAGCGGAACACGCGCGCAGAGGTCCTACTCACCTTACGATCTCATGCTCGTTCAGCGTGACGCATTCTTCCTGCGAAAAGGAAAACAGATGCGGCGTTAGAATGACGGTACACGTGCCGCTGTCGCGGGCGGGCGCGACGCGGAGGTATCGGGATTCCCATTCCCGTCGGGTGATAAAGGAGGGCGGGGAAGCCTTAATTACCGCGTCGATCTCGATGATGTCGTCGTCCTCCGACTCGTCCCTGTGCGGCAGTCCTGCATCCTGCAGCTCGATGTCAAATATCGCGGACATCGTGGTCGCCTGCAGTCGCGTCGCTGTTTACTTTACACGAACTGGGAAGATGGGTAATTCAGGCGCGCCGGATCACTCTTGCGTCTCGTCTCGCGCGGGATGTCAACACATGAAACCTGGCGGTCCTGGCACGCCGTACGCGAAAGCAGCAGGCCGCCCAGCAGGCACGAGCGGGGTACGCGAGTCGCGCGATGGACGTACGCGTTCGAGACTCGGTCGCAGATGGTCGCGGAGTGACGACGAGCGATGACGGGAACTCGATTCGTGGAACGGAACGAACCGAATCACTCCTGTCGCAACCACGCCGACTGCCGTGGAGAGGGGAACATGAACTTCTCAGCCAATCGCGTCGCGCGTCCACGATCCCACGCACCAACCATGAGGCTTCCACGCGGCGGATTTGAATCGAGCATTCGCGAACGTTTCAAATCTAATTCCAGGTAGTCAATTTCGAGTGCTTTTCATTAGACACTAACCATTACTTTATCTTTAAGCGAGGCTTAAAACTCTCTTCTTCTTTCTCTGTCGCTTTCTCGGCTTTGAAAAGGGAGAGAGAGAGAGAGAGAGAGAAAGGGAGAGTTTTGAGATTCGCTTATAGTCAAAGTAATGTTAGTGCAATCGGATCTTATTGTTAGCGATACTAGTCGACACAAACATCATTCTATCGTTCTTGACGTTCAATGAGTAACGAACAAAAGATAGAACGACACTTGTGACGACTTGTGTCACTGAATAGAAAGCATTCTGTATGTATTTTGAAACGAGATGAAAAATACAAAAACGAGCGAAAATTTACTAAAATATTTATAATTTTATTAGTCAATATTTAATAAATTTACTCACTTCCCTCGCGTTTTAAGATACACAATCAACCCCAACCTAAATAACACAACTGATCCGTTTGAACTCGAAAAATATTCACCTTCTTAAGTTCTTTATGAATTAACGCAATCTGTTCGAAATAAAATTAAAAAGAAATATATATAGAAATATATTTATATGCACATTTGTATATGTTATCTTTAATAAAAGTAATAATTTAATTTGCACAAAAACCAAAAAGTTATAATTTACTCTTATATTATACAAAATTAAGAATTAGAAAAAGTCTAAAAAGAGAGTATATCTTATTTTAGATCTAAACCTTCACAATTGATGATATAAAAGTGAAATTTTTTCGGACTCTTTGTGCTACCTGAGTATTCTTTTATAATTGAATTTCTTTTCTGGTTAATTTTTTCGCTTTCTCTCTTCACATTGAAGAAAAATAGAGAAAATGAAAGAGACAATGCAAGCTTAGCTGGCAAGAATAGAATAATACCAATTATAGAAACGATTTTTTTTATTCCAAACGAATAGATCTAAATATTGTCCGAAAAATTTTGTTTCCATAATAAATAATATACATGAAAAAAGGAAGTTTTATAATAATTGACAAGCGGCAATTGTTCTCGCAGTTTTTATTTTTTGAAGGTGCTCACATCGTAAATCTATTATATCTTTGCGTCAATTATTATAATGCATATATGATTACAAAAATAATATCTGTCGCTTTGAAAATCAATTTTTGTCACTCCCTAAAAGAAAAATGCCTGTCGAGCTTTCATCACGAGATCTTTGTTTAGACCATTTCGAGCGTCATTTAATTCTCTCATTCTTTGTTCCCGGGAGCTGTATTAAATTCTCGGAACGTAAATGTGTCATACGTTCGAATAAAGAGCCTCATCGCGACGAGGTGCAATGATATACCTATAAGCGCAAAATGTTCCTAGAATGTTACATGAATATTATTAAAAAAAAATTAAAATAATGTTATTATAATATTTTAAAAATATAAATATTTTTTTAATATTACAGGAGTATTCTATAGAGGTTATATGTCCACTTATATAATAAACCTAGGTATTATATTTTAATATTCCTGAAACATTATTAAAATATTAATAAATATTAATTATTTTTAATTTTGTGCAATTTGAATTCACAATCCAGTAACGAAAAGTTCTTATCAGTCTATGCTGCA
>NW_017256500.1:2975379-2988878 GCF_001594055.1 Mycetomoellerius zeteki
AATATTAAATAATATTATGCGCTTATAGGGTATATAGATCGTGCGCTTGCAAATTGTGCAATTTTACGAAATCGCATCCGAACGGAAAATCATTGCTTAACAAGGGAATTGTTAAATGATTTATACGATATATATATATATATATATACTGATATAATTCGATGATTACTTATCGGTTGTCGTTATCGCGCTGAACATTGGATAACACGACGATAACGCGTTGTACGTTGCAGATAAATGGAGTAATTAAGTGTCCTACAGGCGACAGAATTTCATACGTTTGCCGTTCGTCCATACTCGTAACAGACGCGAGCGCCGAGCTCTGTTCGCTCATATTTGCTAAAAATGGTCCCGTCGATAGAACGTCGGTACGTGCAAGGATACGAGAAGTTTTTCGAAGTTATAAAATTAGGAAGTCCACAAGAGCCGAATTACGTTCTGTTCACCGGCACGAAGCTGCCGGATACCGGCAAGAGTTGGTGCTCGGATTGCGTAGAAGGTGAGCGGATCTTTCTTTTTTTTTTTTCGTGTCGACATAACCTAACTCTCGAGAATTATCTGGTATTATCGGATCTCTTTGGATAGCCAGAGCTGTTGGAGGCGAATTTTGCAAAATATCTATTGTAAATTTTCTCGGCAGCCTGAATGGCGGAATGACGTCAAAAGACGTCATAGTGGTGACGCAGATCAAAATAGACGTCACTGTGTTTGAACGTCATCATCGATCGGATTTAGTGCCTCATCTATAGTTATTATTACTGACGCAAGAAGTGTCATGTGAGCGTTAGTTAATTAAATTGAATTTTAAAACACCTATTGTTTTAGAGCCGGATTTAACTAGTGTTTATATGACATCGTTTATTTGATTAGTGTTTGTATATTTTACATCAGTTGTTAATACTTATATGGATATTACTAAACTTTTAATTAATTAGTGACGTGTAAACGTAGTCACTGACGTCTAGTAGATCATAATAGACGTCACTACGTCGTTTTTTGATGTCACTCTATTTAAGAGAGTGTTAACAAAAAATATGACAAGATGCTTTTCACGTAGTGACATAAATCGACAAATATTATATTTTTCTTAACATTTAGAGAGCAATAAAGGTAGAAAGACATTTATATTGACTTGTGCGCGATGAAATGGAAAGCATTCAGTGTCGACTTATTTCAGTAAGAATGAAAAAAGTCTCATACATCTATATCCAAATATATCCGAATGTAATCTTGAAATCTGTTATCGGAATATCACTTCTAAAAAATTAAATAATAATAAAATGTAAAAATTTGATATTCGTAAAGTGATATAAAACTACACAGTCAAACACAGCATTTTTGCTGTATACAATCGACTTGTATTATAGTTGGAAAGTACAGAATTGTGCACTGTTACATAATGTTGTTTGTATATGTTGCTAAAAAGCACTCAAAATCTGTCAATAGTATATTATGGTAAATTAACTGCAGAATTCAAGTAGAATTTGCTATTAATATTATCTGAATTATATATTTCATTGACCGCTTCATGTTCTAAAACTAAGTTAAATATCAGTAATCTTCAGATCAGATTTCTAAAATACAAGAAATATAATAGGAAATGATACGATTATAATGATGAAACGATGCATAAGATTATATATTTCCGTAAATAAAAAAATTTATCAATTACCTGGATTCTATAACGATTTTTGTACTATTCATCATTTAGGAATTTCATATCAAAATACAAATATAAGATTAAGAAATTTAGTTGAGAGAAAATTGTTTGAAATATTTTATTAAATATTATATTTTCGTTAATTAGTTTTAAGTTAATAATTTCTTATTTACTTTTATGTATATATAATACTAGAAATGAGCAAATGTAAATATGCATTAATGTTGATACAATTGATTTTAAATAATCAGTGCATTTACTTAGTATTACTTCATTTTCTTTCAGCTGAACCATTTATTGAAGCTGGTTTCGCAGATGTACCTCAGGGTACAGTATTACTAACAGTGGAGGTAGGGGACAGGGCGTTGTAAGTATATAAAATATTCATATTATTGCAATTGTTATTTTTATATGAAATCATGAGTATATACAATATTATGTAATAATTGTTATTTAATAACGTAAAATAATATATAATATGTATGTATAGATGTCATTTTAATTACCACAGAAAAATGTCTCAAAAATATGAAAGATACAGGAAAATGTTTCAAACTGAAATTGTATGGTCTGAAGGAAAATAAAAAAAACGATAAAATCAATTTTTTATCAAATTGTATTTTTATGGCTACGACCGTTTTTTAAATGGAATTGTATGATTATTTTACATATGATTCCTCTATACTCTTATATACAGAATGATTAGAGAAATCATTATGGGAAAAAAATCATACAATTTCATTTAAAAAAATGACCTACATATGACCATGAAAAAACGACTTTCTTGAAAATTGATTTTATTATTGTTTGTCCTCCTTTAGTTCATAAAACTTTCGTCTGAAACGTTTCTCCGTATCCTTTATATTTTTCGAGATATTTACTTACGGCAATTAAGATAGAATATATCCTGTAATATAAAAGAGGAAGTTTTAAAATATCTTTTATACACTTTCCTAGCTGGAAAGATCCAAATTGTCCATTTAGGACAGATCGTTGTACCAGGTTGAAGGTCTTGCCGACTTTAGTTAAATGGAGGACTGAGAAACGTTTAGAAGGTGATCAATTATTGAATCCTGAACTTATCGAAATGTTACTGTCAGATGTAGATGCAGACTAAAAATATTTGTAATACATATTTCTATATTTTTTTTTTATAAAAAATGCATATTGAATTATAAATGTACATAAATCACATTTTCACGTACGATTGTATTGTATATTCATTCTTTTTTATAATCATCATCCTTTTTACCCTACTTTGAAAAAAGATATAGAGTATACAAATAAAAATTACTTAAATTTAACTAATAAAATATATTTATTTTTTAAGCATTTGTATGCATATATGCCATAATTATATTGTAATAATCTACAATCTTTTGAGCAATAAAGAAATAAGGAAAGAAAAAGAAATATCGAACAATCAATTAAAATACTGCTATAAAATATATAAATTACAAAGAATTTACTTTATATCTACATTTACTATGAAACTATGATGTAACATCCTTCCGAAATTTTAGCTTGATCTATTACAAGTATAAAATACAAAAAACACTAATGTTATTATAAATTTCCTAAAAGGATCCATTTTATTTCACAATTGATGCCACTGATGCTGGTGGTAATATACGTACAGCATAATGAACCTTCTTATTCCTTAAAATACTGTAAGTATTGTCGAAAACGACAGAATCTGAAATAAAATTTAAACAATAAGAATCTTATTGGACCGTACATGTGAATAAAATTTAGGTAACAACGTCATTATTTGTAGAATGCTGCACAAGTAATATGAGCTTACAAGTTGTCGGAGTTTCGCAAGTTAATAATCCAATTTCATCCGATTGATGAGACGCAACCCTCCGAATAGGTATAACTTCTGTTTTCTTTCCATTAGTTACGTCTTTTTTCAGAATTCCAAATTTGATGTCATGACCTTCGCTTCGAAATTCCCAACTGAATACAAGAATATGAATTGAAAAAAAAGAAACTTTTCCTTCCGACATGTTGTAAAATATTTACCTTAAGATGGAACCCACTTCGGGTGCAGAAATATCGAATTCTAACTTTCCTCCTTTCCGAACGACGACGGTAGTATAATCCTCGTTTGGTTTATCCATATTGTTGATGTACATTTCTTTAGGTATCTTACCACCTTGGCAAATCTGACAACAATTTTAATTATTATTTTTCGAAATAGTATACAATATATATTTTACATTTAAGGCTTCTGTCTACTCACTGTAATTTAGATTATAATGTCAAAAGCGAGAAAAATACATAAGGAAAACTTGCAAATTATATTAAAATGCATTTTTTAATATATTTTGAAAGAATTTCATTATGTATAGTTTATTGCTTCTGACGTCATCAATTTTACGATCCGTAATGAATGGTCAGAAGCCTTAAAGAAAATCAAGTAGCTTTATTATCCTAAAAAAAAAAAAAGAAACGAATAAATGCATCTTATAAAGCGAGATGCAAGAGTTTACAACAAAAAGCCGTTTACAACAAAATTCTTCGACGAGATTTACAGATTTTTTAAACGAAAATTTTTGAGGAGAGGTATTAATTTCAAATATTATATTAACATTTAAATTAAGGAGTAATTAAGCTTATTACAAAATTTCACATATTCTATCGAAGTTTTCATTTCACCGGCTATTTTGTGTTGTGTATGTAATTTTGAAAGGGATTTAATTAAAATACTTTTGAAGTGTATCTCGGGTTGCCATCTGGATCTGTTAGTGTTCCTCCATAATGGGCTGGTAGTTGATCCTTCGGTATGATTTTAAGAATTGCTGCTTTCCATTTCAACGGCTCGGCTTTATAGATTTGTATTTTCGACAATGTATAGTCGTCTATAAATCTCTTAATAATGGTAAAAGCGAAAGCAAAGACTCTTGGAACTGCAACAATGCATACACTAATAGTTTCTTTTTCTGTTTCTAAAAATCTTCTAAATAAGTCAATTGTAAGCAATTCATTCTAAATAAAAATCACGAAGAATTATTTCGAAAAAGTTATTCTATAAACTTTCACATAGTAATAATTGTAATAATTTTTTTTTTATTATATGTATATGCTAACTTATTATCAAACGAGTCAGCATAGCATTTTCAACGAAAATTCAGAAAGTTTATAAAACAAGAGAATAATAAAAAGAAATAAATGAATAAGGATTAATTTTTCATATTGAATCGGTCATTGCAGATAATAGCGATTAGTTTTCAAGCCGTTGAGACTATTTGATATTTTGAAAAGGAATGGAATTGTAAAAATTTCGGGATATTCAAAATTAATACGCATCTTGCATGGATAACGTATCATAATGTATCATGCTGTGACTCATTTGATGGTCCATGTGGCTTAAAAATGTATATATTATAAAAATATATATTAATGGACACAACATGAAACAATGTTAAAACGTATTTTTCGTATTTTATAAGCAGTCCTTTTTAAAAACAAATAAAAATAATAAAAGGATTTTCAATCACAAACAATAGTGAAGTGGAACCAACCTATCACTTCAATTATGATATATATACATCAAGAGCAAAGCAATTAAAGAATAGTACACATATTTACGCTCTAACAATCGCGTTGCACTCTCATTATATTTTATTAATTTTCTTTTTCAGTTCTCTTTAAACAGACAATATATTAAAGAATATTTATTTTATTTTAAGCAATAACGTCAAAATAAAATCGTGCTGGTGCATTACGATTATTATATTTTATTAAACTTACCGTTGATTATGAAGCACATCTTTAGAATTTCCGGATAGTTCTCTTCATACATTTGAATGAGGGTGATGACGAGCTCGCCAGCTACACCGATAAAACAATAATAGAAAAAAAATGACACAATGTCTTAAGAAGAATTTATTAATATTTTTACCTGGTTTCCACAAATATTGCTTAAGATTAAATCCTTCCATATCGAAGATAACGGTCAATTGATTAGCGATCTGCCCATGCTTCTTGGATTGTTCTCTGGCTAAGTTCAAATAATCATCTAACAGTTTTATCATAATTTTGACGAAATCCTTCTGTGTTATTACATGTAATGCTCCGTACATGTCCATACCGACAAATGTTACGATGATCACTGTAAAAATAATATACATATACATATAATAAAAAATGATATAATTTTTTAAAAAAGGATAAGCAGAGCATTTCTCCGATCTCAAATTAATTTTCATAATTTTTTTATGCTTAAAAGTTTTTTTACTTTATTTATTATACCTTCTCTCTATCTTTTATACCTATAATATAAAAATATCACAAATCAACGTTTAATATTCGATGCAATAATAAAAATTTGACACAATTAAATGATAATTTTTTTGTCGATTTCAGATTTATGAACATGCAGGAATAAAGTTTGAATATAAATTATCTTTATCGATAACAGTCAAAATTTGTTCGATGCAATTAAATTTTTAAGAATTTTTGATAATATTGAGTAGTCCCAAATAACAAAATGACTCTTTCAGTTAGAAAATATTCGAATGTTCAAGTGTTAAAAAACGATATTTTTCCATGAGAGAGAAAGAAAAAGAGAGAATCAAAGGAATTAATTAAAAAAGATAATATGCTTCGAAATAACCGTGGTCATGTGGCCTTCGTGTGTCAGACATATTTTGTGAAGGAAAAGTATTCCTGAGAGTTGAATGAAGACCTTGACCGAGTTACCGAAATATTGAAACCTGTATTTCAGAATATGTTAGATTTATTGTTATTGTTTTTTTTTAACAAAAAACTATTCCGAAAGAAGATTTTTATTTTTGTTGTATAATTTTCATATTGTGTGCGTGCGTGCGTGCGTGTTTTGATTTATAAAGATGTGATATTATATATATATATATCATATCTTTATAAATGACATTGTACTCGAACTTTTACTGTAATTATATTGATTGAAGTTTATCAGCAGAATATTTGTTTGTTTAATATAATACATATCTTACAATTTTTATTATTCGCGAATTTTTCTTACAATAACATTTTATAATATTTCGAATAATTCGCAGGGTTGCGAAAGTTACTTTACAAGTTACTTACTAGTTCTTTTTTATTATAGAAATTAAATATAATAAATTCGAGGATTTTATTTTTTATATTCTGTTTTTGTATATTTTATCATTTGGTCCAATTTTGTATTACTTTTTGTCAGGGTTGGGTAGTGCTAAATTAAAAAGATAAAAGTTAAGTTAAAAAGTTAAAAAGTTAATTAATTTTAACTTAACTTAGTTACATTTTAGACTCTTAACTTTTTAACTTAATTTAGTTACATTTTATCGGTAATTGTTAACTTTTAATTTGATTTTTTTTAAGTTAATCCTCAGACACAATGCGAGAGGATAATGAGTATATAATTTAGTAATTTTATATTGTATAATTGTTATTTGTGAACAAATATAACCAGATTCTTTAATAAATATGTTGTGAAAAAAGAAAAATATGAAAAATTATGTAAAATGGTTAAACTTTTTCTTTTTTCTTTTTTTTATTGTTCATTTGGACCAAATTGAGACCAAATTTAACATTTAACTTTTCAATTACTTTTAATTAAGTTAAATTTTCAAGGCTGTTAACTTTAATTTAACTTAGTTAAGAAAAAAAGTCAACCCTGCTTTTTGTATTACTATTTCTATTACTCAATTTCTATAACAAACACATAAGAAAAAATATAAACACATGAGGTAAAACCTTAAAAAGTAACTTATAAGGTAACTTTCCAAACCCTGACAATTTGAGTGTTTTTCTCACTCATTTAATATATATGTCTGTTTTTTTTATAATACTGATAGAAATTGATATTATATATTGTTTCAATATGATGCTATAAACGTAAAAAGTTTAAAACAGATTTACGATTCAAAGATTGATTATACTGACTATAACAAAAGAGATTTTACCTGGTGCTCCATCTTTGTCGAATCCACTTAATCCATAAGGCAGGTATGGTTTTATTTTTTCAGGAATTTCCGATTTGTCTAAATTATCAGCATCCCACCGTTTTCGCCATTCTAACGACTATAAATAAATATTTTTCTTGTTTATTTCATTATTGAAGAATATGTATTGTGTCGTTCTTAATTATCAAAATTATCAATGTTTTTGATAGGTATTTTTCTGATTATTCTATTATTACACTAATAAACATGTGACTTGTTATATTGTATTTTTATTGTTTTGAATATTTTACAATAACATCTATAATATGTGCACATACCTGTGCTGCTATTTTTATTTTAATTAGATTTTATATAATAAATCTTAAAAAATTTAATCAAGAGATTTTTCCATCACTTTTATTTTTTGTGCAATAGCGCAAAATTAAAAAGTATAAATGTAATACACACGTAACATAATAAAATATCATAATACAACATGAAATATTTCCATATGAAATCGTTTTCTTTATAACATTAACGTATTCATATAATTGTTGTAAAAATTAAATTTCTTTCGTGAAAAACGATAATAAATTAATTAGATTGTACTATAAATATAGTATAATCAGCCATTTATTGCTTGACATACTCAAAATAGATGTAGATGACAGAAAAAAGTCACATTACAGTTTAAATAAATTGGCGGTATAAGTAAAAAAATGAAATTTTTTAAAATTATATCTGTTATAAATTATTCAAAATTCGTAGATTACAGTAATGTAAATAGGTTAAAACATATTTAAATTTATCATAAAAGTTATGCATTAATATCTTTTAATATAAAATTATTGAATTTAAAAAAATGTATAAGTATAAAAAATATCACGTATTTAGTCCACCCAAATATTACGTTTGTAACAGAAATTCAAAATGATTTTATCGTTCTGTGCTATTCTTCCGTGTAATATTTGTGTAAATGAATACGGCTTGTAGGTTTATATGTTACGGTGTAACACGTACCGTTGGAACGTCTTTAGTCGGTACTAAGATATCCGGAGACACACTAAAGATGAAAGAAATGTTTCTCATAATTTACAGTTAACCATTTCAGGAATAACGGGGTTTCACGCGGAATAGAAAGTGAAAAAAGATAATTTCCTGAAGAAATTACTTTGGAAGATACCGAGCCGTATCATAGATCTTCGGTTTTCAATCATTATGAAACTTCTCAGCGCAAGAATACGGATAATGACTTCGCGAACGTGCTTCAGAGAATCAGCACATTACTTTCGACTTACAAAATGGCATGTATAGAGAACAACTTTCTATTTCATATAAAATATCTACGAGAACAAAAAAGCGGTACTGTTGACAGCAAATCCTCAACATCCGATATGAACCCGGAAGGATACTTTCTTTAATTTATTCACGATAGAATTAACTACGATTACTTTGAATGATATTAGCAATTATTTAGTCGTTACTTACATAAAAAGATCGTTAAATTATTGTCTTCACATTAACAAATAATGCAAAACATTAAATCTATTATGTTTGCTACACATTAAATTTATTATATACAGGTATGTAATATTATTGAACATATATATTGTACATTAATAAATTCATTATTATTAAATCAAAGAATATTTATAAAAAATAATTTAAAATTTATACATTTATCCATCTATCTTTGTTTAATTTATGACGTGAGATAACGTTTCTATCAGACGAGATGGATTGACAATGAGGTGACATACATCTTGACATTCTTGACCGGCATTCAATTCCGATGAATAGAATTCATTCACAAAAAATAGATGAAGATTTCTCATCAAGATACGACACACAAAAGAAGTTTTTAGGTTGCAACGAGCTGTGACGCGACTCACTAAGTTTACGTCTGACGCGTTAATATTTAATGAGTCGCAAGTAATTCACGCGGCAGAGAAATTTAAAAGACTCGATGACCGTATCCGGAACGTGTTTCACCAGACTTTCTCAATTGGATTCGCCTGTGTTTTGTGTAATGCGAATAGTAAGTCTAATCTGAGGGAAAACGGAAGTCGAGTATGTAACCGGCGTAGCGTCCGGAGACAGATAATGTAAAATACACATGCATTTTATTTAGCATATAAGTGAAATATGAGAATGTAAGATATGCGATTGCGATATCAGAAAAAATTCTTGCACAATTACTTACGTCTCTCAGCATTTTTTCGGCTGCCGTAGAATCCCATTTTCTTGCTAAAAAGAATAGAAATATAAATTTATTTTAACTTACATCGTAAATAATACATTTCTCAGAATTATTTGAATTATCGATAAAAAAAATATTGCTTTATATGTTACAATATTTATATGTATATGTATATCTATTTTATATGTATATATTGATGCAAAATTTATTCATTTATTGTGTAATTTGCAAGTGCATACAATATATCAAATAAAATTTATACATACATTATTGTACATTATTGTACAATATAAAAAAATAATAATAAATATACAGTTTTTATTCATGTAATCACAGAGTTATCGCGTTTTATTTATTTAAAATAAAATTTATTAAATTATTATTCCAATAATATTGTTTCAATATACATTAAAAACGTTTTCATTATGCATTGGCGTTGTTTATTGGAGATATGAGTCGTAGCAATTTATGTGACTCGCAATTCTATAGAGGCAGCTAATAATAACCGATAATTTTGAGTTTTCTCAATTTTGTAGGTTTGTTTCAAAACAATTTAATCACTTCGCTAAGTGCCGCTTCGAAACGTACACATGCACACATATAAAAATAGGTAAAAGACAATAGAGTCACATCAATTTATGTGTGAATATTTCTCACGATGCGCATGACTACGTTACGTACACATAATACAGGATGAAACATTTATCGAAGTCACGAAGCATGGCTTCTTATTGTTAGATAATGACTGCATTATGCAGAAAAAATAGTTTTGTAATTATTGTAAAATTATTTAATATGATTGTTTTTGCCTTTAGTTGCTCACTGGATCTAAATATATAAACCAATCATATTCAAGAATTTTAAAACAATTGCAAAGATTTTTTTCTGTTAAACGCAGCCATTATTAATTGGTTATTGGGGAGAGAGGGTAGAGAGCCATACCTCTTAACCAGCGAAGCAGAAAGTAGTCATCGTGCTGTGGCTGTAGGATATCTTGCACTGACCGTCGGAACTGCATGAAAAGAGAAGAAAGGAAATATATAGATCTGCTTTGTTAATTTTTTATATAATACATTATATAATATTATTATTGAAAGCGTTCACTTTCGATTGCAGAATTGTATGATTTATGATATTATTATAACTTTATTTGATTTATAAATCGTACGTGAGAACGAAGAATGAAATTACTTTATAAATATGTATAATGTATGCATATGCGCACACATTATAAGCAATTATATTTATTTATTTTCATCAAAATATAATATGCTTACGTAAAGATTGTATTATACATTTTTTTAGAAACAGTGCACACTGACTTTGTTTATTTTGTTTCGCATTACCGTTGCACTGCAAGGTTTTCAACCTGCTATTCTTAATTATGATTTATAGGAAACAAATGCCACCGTGTGATATAATAATAATGATGTACGCGCGAGGAAGTGAAACTTCCTTGTCGATTCCTGTAATTATCAATGTTATCTCCGTGAAAGAAAGAAAGAAAGAGAGAAATGAAAAAGGTCCGTACTGAGTTGTTACATTATTAAACCTAATCAAAGTGTCTACTTTCACTTAAAATCACGGAGAGCGCAGAGTTCGGTGATATTAATATTTACCTCGCGTATATCTTATATAAGATGTTCATCTTCAAAGAATATAATCTTTTTTATACAGAGAAGTTTGCTTTTTATATCAAATGATTAGATAGAATGCGCGTTGCAAGACAACAAAGGTTTAAAAAATTAAAAGCAATTTAAAGATTATCTCGTATAATTCACTAACCTGAGGTTACAATTATATGTTTTACTACGTGTGTGTATATTGATTAATTTTTTTACAATTTAATTGGCTTTTATTATTCAAATGATTTTAGTTTTTCTCTTTAGTTTATGCTACGTAAATACATTATTACAAATTAAAATAGAATTCACATTTTTCCTCGAGCATTCGTATCACTTGATTATTCTTAAAAGTTGCTTAAAGGCTTTAAAACAATTCCACGTATGAGACTCAGTGACGGATTTAGACAAAGGTTACGTTTACACCGTGCGCTTAGTCCGCGACCTATACGATAGATATCTTTGATTAATATACAGGATAAACAAGGACGTCTATTGTATAGGCCGCGGCCTAAATGCACGGTGTAAACGTAACCTTTGTCGGTGTAGCCAAAGGCTCACGGGGCCCGGACCTAGCGGCGTCATCCTTCTAGGGACCAAAATTAAAAGGTCTTTTCTTTTTCCACATCATGTTCTGAACTGGTATTCACTGATGCAGTAAGTTAGAGTGAGACAGGTATAGTTTGTTTCACTCTAACATATTGCACTAGTTCAAAACTAGTACAGAATTCTTCGAAAAAGAACAAACGTAAAGTTAATTTTATATTTGTGCAGGATTGTCATTTGTGACGCATTTTTGCCAATATAGCACCTTGAAGTAGTGCTTGGGCGCACAAAAATAAAATCTTGACGTTTTGGTAAAAAAATGATATCTTTCGATACCTTTTTTTTATTATTCATTTATCTGAAAGGGGCACCAAGTATCTTAAAGGAGCGCCAAGAAGTACAGGGTTTAGGGTGAAAAAATGTGTAAATTTGCCATTGATGAGACTTTTTACAATTCTACGTATGAATTTATTTATCTATTCATGGATATCGCCTTGAACAAAATGTGAAATGCATATGCATTCATTGGACAAAATATTTTTGCTAAAAGAAGGAAAGGAAAGAAGAAAAGAAATATTAGCTTATTGTTTTGTCATCAAGTTAATCAAAATAATTCTTTTTCTTAAAAAAGAAAATTATTTGCACAATTAATCCTTGTCCAATTATCAGAACACGTAATTTTCCTGATGATAGTTACAATATAAAGTAAATATAGCATGTAACAAAAAAGTATTGCTGCAAGGAGACAACAATTTTCGATTAGATTTTAAGTCTATGAGAGTAGCATGAACTGTAATGAAAGTTTTCAGTAGAGCTGGATAGTTGAACAAGATTAAAGCATAGATTATAGCAGTTAAAATTCTTCTTACGAATAGTTGGAGGAAAAATCTTAACTATTCCATTAAAAAATCGCGAATTGTTTCATCATAAAATAATTGCCCTTCGCATGCACGAAATAACCGAAATGATATGATAGAATATATGTCGATCTCTTGCGTGAAAGATGTTATGACACTGATCTCATTTCTCAATAAACAGGAATGGAATAAAAGGGTGCAGACAGGAGTGAAAAGATCAGAAAAGGTCGCACATCGTCATTATAATTATCGAACGAAGTAAACCGGTTTCTCTTTTAAAGAACTGGACTTGTTTGTAATTGCGATGGATTTTTTTTCTCTGCATGTACGTCGGCTAATAAAGCTAATGATATTGTTTTGTTATTAAATATTCAATAATCGCATAATGAGCAAAAACGTTCTTTCTTTCACATTGTTATGAAAGTAATCGAGCGTGAAACGCTAATAAAAGAAAAACAGATTCTAATCGAACTTTACAGACGCTCAGTGTAGCTTTTTATATTCGCTGTTTGTTTTAAATGCAAGAAGTAATAAAAAAAACAGACATCTTTTGACGCCTTAATATTAGTTTTCATGATGCTAACTACATTCGTACATTTAAAAAGGTTCATCGAGTACTGAATGAAGGTCGCGCATGTTTAATCTCCGTCATAGCTGCAGACAATAGCAAGCCATTTATACACTGAAAAAAAAGATTGGCTG
>NW_017256500.1:2989123-2995338 GCF_001594055.1 Mycetomoellerius zeteki
CCAGCCAATCTTTTTTCAGTGTAGCGAAACGATAACAATCAACAATAAAAATGCAATATTTCTTTTCGATACAATTTCTATCGTCTTTTACAATCGAATCGAGAATAAGTTGCTTGAAAATAGAGATAAAATAGAAATCGGGGATTTGTCATAAGGAACTTTCTCGAAAATAAATTACGAAACAAATAATTGTTTTTGGAAAAAAAAGACTATTTACGTGAATTACGTAAAATATATATTGTAATTCGTTATAAGTTATAGAAAGTATCAGAAATGAACTGTGAAACAATATTTCTTTATAGGCAGTTATGATAGCTTTGTTACGGAACAATAAACTCGTATCCATACTAAATAAAAAGTTTACATGGTTTTGTAACCATCACGAGTAATTAAACACATAGCAAAAATATCGTATATATTTTCCACGAAATTACGAATGCAATACCATTAAATATTTTTATCCTCCGAATAGCATATGACATAGAAACGGAAAAAATTATATATAGGCGAGTACTTTTTATTAATTAATATGTTATTTTGATACGATATTATTAATGATATTATTAAAATACAGGGAACTTACGGAACGTAATCAAAGTCTTTCATGATCTCGTAATAAATTACATAAAAATAACTCCAATGAGAATTTTTCGAAGATATTTAGGTTTTTGGAGATATATATATATATATATATATATATGCCTAAATTTTGTTTCTTTAATAAACGTGATTTTAAAATAATAAAATTAACATTTTACTTTTATTAATTATAAAATATTAATAAAGTTGCGGTCATTAGCTTGAGATAGAGAAAGCGAGAAAATGTCGAAAGAAATGCAAAATCTAGTAAACACGGTATGCAAAAATATTAACAGTTAATATTTTCCCTGATTTACTATTAGTGATTTACTTAATTATTTATTTACAATTCCTATGAATTGTCAATATCTCAATTGCAAAAATACTTCGATAATTGCATAGAGAGAAGCGAATATCATTTTTAAAATCATATAACGTGTTTATTAAATTTTGCATTTCTTTCGATATTTTCTTATTTACTTTATTTAAAGTCAGTGACTGTTATTGCAAATTTCTACTGATATTTCCAAGATATTTTGTACGATTGCTTCACTCAAACGGATTGAGCCGAGAAAAAGTCATTCTGTGCATATGCACGTCGCGATAGACATCTTGCTTTTGCATCGATGTCGTAATTCAAGACAACACGGGTGCCCGCGCTGGCGGATTTACATTGCATTGGTATGCATTGAGGACCCTTTTAAAGTGTGCGAGATTTGCGTGTGCGCAATTGTCCTCAGTCGCGAGGCTGTGATAGTCTCCAAACAGATGAAAGTGTTACCACATCACCGGCACAACGTTTTCCTTTCGAGCAACAAGAAAAAAAAAACAGTGAAGTACGTATAAGAAATCAAACTCACAAGAACTCCTTATAAATCAAAAGAATTAGGAAACAGCATGGGCAATAGGAGTCAAAACGCGGAAGACGTTGCGCAAATAATCCAACTATGAAGCGTAAAAAACTTCTTTATTTGATAAATGCGCTAAAACAGTTAAATTTAATTGGTCACATTAATTGGTGTCAGACGAGTAAAACTAGGTAACTTAATAAACTTTTTCAATGTATGTGTCTAGATGTTTTACCTTTTTTTAGTAAAACATTTGAGAGGGTAAAATTCTCAATATTAAAATATAGCAAACATGTAAATTGAAACAGAGGAAAAAGATGGTGACTCAGATTTTCTGCGCATTTTTATGAATCTTAATTGACATAAAAAAATTGTCAACATCTAAAAGATCTAATTAGTATCGAAACAAGATCATAAATCGAAAGGCAATCGACAACTCTTTTCTTACGGCGTAATCGGAAAAGTGCCAATCTCTTCGCGATCCACTGCATCCTGCTGCTTGAAATAAGTGCTCGTCTACTTACTATCCGTTCTAGATATCAGAGGTGAATGATCACTAGGTTGTAAGAGGACTGAAGCAATTTCTCTACGCGCATTGAAGTTTTTGTCTTCAATATCTCGTATCGCATATTTTCAACGAAATTTTCAACCCTATTGAGAAATCGTGTCAGTAAATTTGGATTAACCTGGTACCCTTAAGAGATCTTTGCCGAACCATAGCGTGGATATAATTTCTTTTAAAAACATTTAAAACTTTTTTTTACAACCTGTTTTAACGTAAAGATTTTTTACGCAAATTATATCTTCGAAAGTATAAGGTATATCTTATAAAATTTTAAATAAAATAAGATATAAAAAAATATTTAAATAAAATAAGATATATCTTATTATATTTTCACAGCAAAATTATTTCCTTGGCATTTTTGTTAATAAAATTAACAGTTAATATGATCCTTTTTAAATTTGTTCTTATTCTTTTTAAATTTTTAGGGAGAAGTTTGGCAAAAATATGAATACTTCTATTTACATTAAAAAAAATATAATTATTTGCTTTATCAGGTTTCTTATCTTATATTCTATGCGTCTTATTAATATCTCAATTTTTAATAAAAAATTTTCACGAAATAAAAACTTTAGTTTTTGTTTTTTTGTTTCATCAAGAAGAAAAAAATAGATTGTTTGATTTAAAGGATTTGTTTGTAAAAATTGTATTTACTATGTGTCTGATTTATCATGAATGTCGATAGTCTATACTTATCAACTATATTTATGTGCGTGCTTCATAATTAAATTGTCAATTTGTCAAGTGTCCAATAAATGTCAATCTTTTAGATTTATGTGATAACTGATGCTATTACATTGATGTATATTACATCATTTGTGAGATACTAATATTCCTGTCGATACCGACGTTGAAAATATTTTTGAATTATCTCGGGCAAATCTGAAGATAAATATTTGTTTAAAATTTCATGTATGGGAATATATTTATAGAGCTTTATCATACAATATTATCATTTTTACGTGTGCAAACTAAAATAATACAGAAATTCGGGAATAATTAATAAATGTACATCGACACTTCGTGATATAAGCGCTTTTTTTCTTTAAACTGTGGCATAACATTTATTTCTTTATTTAAATGTATTAGTCATGCCAGAATAAAATTTTAATAATTATCCATGTTTACATATTTCTCAAATTCATGAAAAATTTTTCAAGTATAACAGAGACAAGTTTTAGACAACCATGTCATTTATTTTTAAAAGGAAGAAAAAGTGATAATTTAATTAACAAGTTCTGTCTGCAAGTTAATTAAAATTCACAATATATGATTAATTAACATTAACTCACAAAATCATTAAACTTTTGCAATTCATTGACATTCGAGAAATAATAAAAATTGTTTGAACTTTATGCATTATAGTTTTGGAACAATAATTAAATATTATTTCTGTAATTTATTTAATCATTTCTATTAATAATTATATGTATGTACATCCGGTGTTTTTGCGTTATTCACATTGTTCACAAATAAACTTAGGCACAAACTATATTTTTTTATATCATTATATATATATTTTCTAATATATTTATTAAAAATTAATATTAAAATTAATAGTTATAACGAATTTAAAAGATTTAAAAATACTTGTTTATTTAGTATAGTTTATAATTTATTATTATTATTTATGATTGTAGAAGATTATTTTTCATTCCGATGAGAAGAAAATTAAACTATGAATACCGACCTAGTAAGTAAATATATGATATACTTTATTCTTATAATGCATTATATATTCTTTTAAATAATTTTATATATTATAAAATAGATATAATAAAAGAAAATCTATCTATCTCTATTGTATCTATTTTATATAAAATTATTTAAAAGAATATAAAATAGTGCGTTTATATGCGTCGAAACTTTATCACTATTAGCAACATAACGCTGAAAGATCTCTGATAAATTTCGAGCGGTTAACTGACGTTACTGACGTACACATGAGTGGGAACAAAAAATCCTTGAAATTATGTATGAATAACAATGTTTTTAGATGGTATTTATTAGCTTTAATATTGTCGCGAGAACGAGAGAGAGAGAGAGAGAGAGAGAGAGAGAGAACTTTTTTAAAGGAAGATGTGTCGATTTTGTCTTCGGAATGGAAAGTAAAAGCAGTATGTTATTTATAGATTTTGAGCTACTAAATCTGATTTTAATCTTTTAGTCGGAAAAATATTAAAAATAGCTTATGAAGTTATTAAATATATAAGAAGCCATTATGAGAATGGTATATTAATGAAAGTGTAAAACTATAATAAAATACTTTTAATGAACGAAATCTATATCTGTACATAAAAGAATATATACATAAAAAAAGTAATAAACAAAAGCAATAAAATTGAAAAAAAAAGTAATATAATAATTATTCTTGCTCAGAATCGTTCTCATTATAATTTTAAAAATTTTCTGATAAATACTAAGTGTTTAGCATCACTGGTGAGTACATGAGTGAGAAAGTCCTTAAAATTCAGTGTAATAAACAACAATTTTCTGTTTTAAAGATATCGTGATTTAATCAAGATTTAAAATAGTTTCCATTAATAATGCATTTTTAGATATTAATAATTTTTTAATTTTTTGTATCAAGAGCAGGACGTAAACTATTTATAGAAATGAAAGCATTATTATGTTTTACTAGTAGAAAACATGATTTTTTTAATATCCGTGAAACTCAACATTAAGATAATTAACATATTATACTTCAAAGATACCAGAAGACTTATATTATATTTTCTACTTTTTTAACATTTTTCTTTCTAGAATAAATTATATCTTTGGACTTACCTTCATCAATGCAAATCGCTGGTCGTCTGCCAATTTCAATGACATTTTAGTTGTTTGACAACTTAAGAATTTAGTTAAAATAATGTCTCTTTAGTTTATCGGTAGATCGTTGAATTTGAAGATCTCTTCACAGTCGACTTTTATATCTACGGCTAGAATTAAAAAATAAATATATATATAATCTATATTAACTGTTAAAGAAAATTTTTATCAAGATATGATAAAAAAGTATCTTAACGCATATATCTCTACAATTTTCTTTTGCGATAACACAAATATGTGATATAAGCATAATGTTAATGGAGAATAATAATAATTATTATTATATATATATATATACATGAAAATGTTTTTGTCGGTGTTAAATCATACAAAGATATATGAATTTTTTAATTGATAATGTGCTGTTTGTATCGATCAAAGGCTAAAGTTTACGAAAAATATGCAGATCATGATTACTTCTAATCGATAAACTGTGGATTATAAAAGTTAATTATTGGCATCATTAATTATATCGTCTTGGATTCTTTAACTAAGTTATATATATCGTATAATAAATTAATTCATACAGTGGCAAAACAATAAAACATGAGAATCTGTATAATTGTTTCTTTAATTATGATAAATGACAATTATTGATAATCTATTAATCGCCTCAAAATGAATGGCTATAATAATCATAAAATTTGCATTTTTATTATCAGATTAAAATCATACATGAACGAAGCCGTAGGCAATTGTTTTGTAGGCAAACGGGATCCTCCCAATTATATATTATATTAAAATCTACTTAAGTGGAATTGAATAACGTATTGCTCATCATGGGGAAATATTGGGGATATGGAATAAACCATTATCAAAGACATATCTAAAAGTGTTAGGTAAGATATAAAGATATCTTAAGAATTAGGCAACAAAAATTATTAGTATATAAACATGTATAACAGTATAACTTGATAAACATGTTTGTTATTAAAAACTAGAATTTAAAACTATATAAATTATTTTGTATATCAGGCTCTTTATCTATCATCAATTGCTTGAAAATTTTCTTTAAGTTATATATATACAGGGTGTTTCCAAATTAAATGGCAAAACTTCGGGAGCGTGTAGAGGAGTAAAAAACTAAGAAAAAAAGTCCTATAGACATATGCTCCTTTTTGCTTTGTTTCGCAGGAAATCACGAAAAAAGAAAAAAATATATTTAATTTATTATTTTAATTATTTTATTTATAAACTTTTTAATGAAGATTTTGTTCGAAATGTGCACCTCTTGCAGCAATACAAGCATTGCATCTGTCAAACACGGCTCTTGTAGCAGCCAGGCACTAAACGTAAAAGCGGTCCCACTAAAACGTCGTTCCAAATTCCAAGCCAGACATTAACAGAAAACTCTTGCTGAAATTTGTATTCTCTAACAGACCTGGGATTTTGATGAG
>NW_017256500.1:2995973-3018289 GCF_001594055.1 Mycetomoellerius zeteki
TAAAATTTATTTTTATATTATTTGTTTTTATATTATTTATTTTTATATTATTTATTATTATACGGAGAATGTATACAGAGAAAAAAAGATTTCTTTGGATTTAGTATTCCTATTTATTTGATTAAAATTTGTTTTATTGAAATAACATACGCTTGTTAAGTATTATTTGTTTGAATAAAAATTTTGTTGTTTCATTCGAGAAACCTCTTTGTTTTGACAAAAATAACATTATTATTTGAAGTAATATCTTTCAATTAAATAATATATTATTTCATTACAATGAATACAAACAACGAAACAAGTTATTTGTTTGAAAATATATTGATAGAAGTTATGGTAGAGTTTATGATAGAGGTCCAAGCAAGGTCTTACTTTACAACTTTATCAATAAATGTAATAGCATTAGATTTATTATCTTTGATTACGATTTTTTCTCTTGTTTTTATTGTTTGTCCAAGAAACAATACATCACTCGATTCCGCATAAGTATAAGTTTTTCAATGTACTACGTAATTTGTATATTTCAGAACTTCTTCATATTAAGCAAAACTTATTATACTATTTTCCATGGATTGTTCTATTATTATGTCTAAATATTTATGTTAAATTTGAGCATATTCTCTTATTGATTTAGAAATTATTTGATTTTTGTTTGTTTTGATTCTTATGTAAAATCGCATTTTATACTTATTTGCAAATTTGATGAGAAAGTAGCATTACGAATTAAATAAAATTTTTTGCATATATCAATAAAACTAATAACTTTAATGGAGATTTTACACGGACAATAATAAAGTGTCAAGTTTCAGCAAATATAAATATAATGTATAAATTGATGGATTAAGATAAAATATCTAGATCTGGACTTTGTCGTTCGGGAACATCAATATCCCCTACCATGTACAGAGTGCGATACTGATAACAGAGAATTAAAAAATCCGGATCATCGCATAATATTATCAGGATTTGTTGGTGCTGACAGTATACTTAGTGATCGAATAAAGTCCATAATATATATAAAACTGACTTAAAACATTGTCAATAATTTTGATCTAAGATCGTCAAAATATTAAATACTAATCAGTATTATTGATTGCGTAAGATATTACGCATAATAGATATTTGTAGAAAATATCTCATAATAGATATTTTTGTAGAAAAGTTTCTTTGGATCTATTCATTCGTTTAAAAGTTATTTACTTGAAATTTACAGTAAAATATAATTATTGCGTCGTATAAACCATCCTAAGTCAAAGTCATAGAAGTAGTAAGCATAGACTGCGCGTTTCTGTGAAGTGTCGATTTAGAATGAGGTTGAGTCATATCACTCTCTCTTTTTCTAAAGTATCAAGTCGAAAAGAAATGCTGATTCAATTCTTTCTAATGGAGCACAGATATTAAGCTTAGGGAATGTACAGTCTATTTTTATTACGTCTATGACTAAATCGTTTTATTCTTTGTAGTTGGTTTCAAAGTATATTCATGATTAAAACTTTTGATTACTGAAACAAAAAAGAATTTAGGAAATTTGTGTGTGTGTGTGTGATTTTTAAATTTTAATAATTTTTATACTTAGAGTATAGTCCAAATATCCTTAATTGAGGAAAATGACAATTATTGACAATCCGTTAATTGCCCGAAAACAAGTGGCTAATTAGTATTATCTTCATTAGATCACGCAATCGTAGTTAAATTACTATTTGTAGTTTTTATTGATGATTGTTATAATTGAATATACGAGAAAATAAAATATGAGCAATAGTTTGTATACACTCTACACAATAAACGCTTATATTCTATAGAATGTAAACTAATTATCACTGACACTCATCATTATCGTTACAATTTCCATTGTGCTACAAATGAGATAACGTCTGATAACAAAATTTAGAGACAATGCAGTGTTTAAAAATCATTGACGTTTTAAATATGTTCTAGGTATTGAGACGTTTCTTTCGTGTTATTATTGTGATGTGTTACCACTTATCAAATTATAACACGTATATAAGATTTGCAAAATAGTAAGTTGATAGAATGTTAGAAAAGGAACATTCCATCTTATACATAATTTGTAAATATTTCCCCATATTTGTATTATTCATATCTGTTGATATCTGTGTATCTGTATTATTCAAGTTATCGTTACAAGCATTTTTAACGCTTACCGTATCTGGGAACACGGTACCCAAAAAAGAGTTTGCTAAATTCTGAGAGTTGTCAGAAATCACGAACACGCCTCGAAGATATCGGGCAATATTTATTCACTCGGTGAACATGAACCCGGGGGAACCACCTCGAACCCGCGATCGCGACTGTTCGGCGCTGACTGTGTTCAGGTCGATGCCGCAACAGGTGTCTGTTGCAGCGACCGCGATTGCTACACGTCTGCGTGCATACGTCCGCACGCGCCTGCCTTCACTCGACGCGATCACACTTATGAAGGTGAGTAGGTATCGACGTCACAAGGCGAACGGCACCGAAAGAATGGTGCACCGGCTTGTTCTCGACGATAGTAAATTTCCAACCGCCCCACCATCGGATCACTCGCGCCAGCTACCTTCGTCGTCGCCGCGACGTTGTTCGGCGGAGCTGATATACGTGCGGTCCTGTCTCCGTTCAGAAACTTGATAGACAGGCTCTCACACCCGAGGTGCAGTTTCCCCTCCTGGTCCTCGCGCAGAAAAAAACATTGAAATATATCTAAAAATTTAGATAGATTCTGAAAATAATTTTGTTAAGGACGTTCTTCGAAAAATCTATAATATTTTCTTTAGATCTTTCTGAAACTTACAGAAAAAGCTTGTCTTAGAGTCTTGAACTTGTTTTAGTGCTTTAAAACTCAATACCCAGAGCGGGATCATTTTTGCGCTTCTACGCATAAGAGGTGGAGCGAAAGAGCGGAATGGTACTTAACTAATATTTTCTGTGTATGAGGGCGATTGCGTGGACGTGAGTAAACTTTAGGTCGAGCACAGGTGCAAAAATGATCCCGTTCCGGGTATTGAGTTTTAAAGTACATGTTTAGTACATTAAAACAAGCTTTTTCTGCAAGTTTTAGAAAAATCTAAAGAAAATGGATTTTTCGGAGAACGTCCTTAATCCATCAAAATTTTTGAAGAAAACTCAAACATGATGAGCAATATTTAAAAAAAAATTGATACTATTTTAGCGATCAGTGTGCGTCCTACATAATTATTTTGGTAGTCTAACAAAATTTATTTTTAAATTTATATCTAGAAAAATTTTTAGATTTTAAACAGCAAAACTTTCTTTGTACACGCAATTATGTTTCAACATCGCGACCGGACGCAGTCACGTATTCGACACATTAAGCGTCCATCACTACCACCATCATAGAATGAGGTTCATGCGGTCGGTGCGATGCGATTGCATCGTGCTCTGGCGACGATGTACCGCCGAATCTGAGCGTGTGCGCGGTGCTTCGTGAGCAAACGCTGTCTCTTGGAGAACGCCTCCACGTCGTTGTAACGCGTCCCCAATACTCTTTTCTAAACGTTTCCCGAAGGATGGACGATATTAAGGATGTATTACACATATTTTCAAAACAATGAAAAAGTTATGAAAAAATTACAGATTATTCTAAGATCGCATTTAAAAATAATACAACAAATTTAACGATGGTTCACAAATTGAGGATGTTCTGGCTATGCAGACCCAGGCAAAAGTTACTCAAATTTGAAACTGATGAAATTCTATAAATTAAAACTTTTATAAATTAAAATATGCGCCGTATGTGCTCGTATCGTGTATAGGACCTAAATAATGTTAATTAATTATATATAGAAATATTTGGCATTATACAAATGAATATATTTGTATTGTAATCGTCGGTATAAAACTTTTGGACGTAAATTTTCCATGAAATCAACCATAAGAAACGAAACAGTTTATTAATAACATTTGATGCATATTAATAATATTTGATGTATATCAGACATTAAATATTATTAATACTACAAATATCACAAATATTATTAGTACGTGGTACTTAAAAATCAAAAAAATATGTAAACTACTTTCGTATTATCGACACTATTGTCACGTTTTGAGTCACGTTAGTAGTCACAGTCGAGTGTGTGGTTATATAGTCCATTCGGAATTTTGTGTTGCTTTATCGTTAATATCTTGATAATGGGTTAATAAATTGATATGAATTTTTTTTAGAAACGTTCCTCACAAAGTATTTTATTTACTCACAAAATTTTAGAATATTGGCAATGTTGCTTCTTTATAATTTTGTTGAGATAAATGGGAATATGCTGCTGCCCGGTGGTAATAAATCGCTGAAATCGCTGAAAATCGATAAAATCTATATCAATTAACTCATTTCCGTATAAATTGTACTAAAATGGGTTAATTGATATAGATTTCAGCGATTTATTTCCACCAGGGATACTCCATAAGAACTCATATAAAATTAAATTGGATAACTCGTGAACTATAGATAGAGAATCGACTTCAGGTTTTACATACGTCTTCAGATAATAAATAGAAGCAATTTATTAAATTTTCGAGCTATTGTCAATGTTAGAACATTAGCACCAGTATATCCTTAAAATTATTTCAATTAGAAATAGTATTTTTTTCATCTGTGTTATAATAGAAATATATAGAACTGTATTATAAAGTAATGACAAAAATCTCAATTTTTTATACGAGTACTCTTAAAATATTTGAGATATGATTTATGTAAAGTTATATTGTGATACAGAGATTAGTTGTTGTGTAAATATACAAAATATTTATTTTTTGTAAATCTTTAAATAATTTTTGAATCGCAATGAAACTTTACATAATTCATTTTGAACTTAAAGAATTTATACAAAAAATTAAATATTCGTTATTGTTTTTAAAATTTTAAATTATAACAATAAGTATAATGATAAATCAATTAAATAAATAATAAAAACGTGTTATTTGAGAAAAATTGATTGCTATAAACACAACTTTCATATGTATGTAGCGTATTTAAAACGTAAATATTAACATGTTTGTAAAAAATAGGTACAAAATACATCCTTTAGGATACAGACATAATAGAGGAAACAGAAAATTAAAGAATTTTAATCTATTAGAAATCGAATACACCGGAATACATATAATAGTTTCTAATAAGTTAAAATCGTTATTCCTTATTCTTTCTATTGTATTCCTTATATTCTTTCTATTGTATCTGCATCCTGTAATACTTTCTAGATACGTATTATGGAATTGTTCGGAATAAATTTCGATCGGAATTATTTCATTCTTCCAGAAAACATAATAAAAATCTAGAGAACAATAATAATTCCGCGATCGGAATCTATTACAAATAATTCCACAATACGCATCCTCGATTTAAATTATACTAAATGTTAACTTTTAGTCTACTAAAAGACGACAAATGTCCTAACTATAATCAGCTGTCACTGTTGTCAGTTAGTCAATGTAGTTGACTTTGGCTGTGTTCCAAAATTGATTGCCAGTACTAAAAATCTATAGTGCACGTAACTGTAGCATTTTCAGTGCTGGCAGTAAATTTGGAACACAGTCTTTGTGTGAACTAATAAGCCAACGGACACAGATCAAAAACTTTTAACGATTTTGGACTAGTGTCATCCATGAAATCAAGCATCGCGCGCTACGACAAAACAACAATGAAGTGAGGAGTAGGAATGATAATGGGCGTGAATATCGACACATTTCAATTTCAAACCAAAAAACACCGATCTTGGACAGCTCTGATCTAACCTTAGTTTAATAGTCGATTAAATATTTTCTTAAAAGTCGACTTAAAGTCGACTTTCAGAAAGAATATAAGGAATACAATAGAAAGAATAAGGAATAACGATTTTAACTTATTAGAAACTATTATATGTATTCCGGTGTATTCGATTTCTAATAGATTAAAATTCTTTAATTTTCTGTTTCCTCTATTATGTCTGTATCCTAAAGGATGTATTTTGTACCTATTTTTTACAAACATGTTAATATTTACGTTTTAAATACGCTACATATGAAAGTTGTGTTTATAGCAATGTATTTTTCTCAAATAACACGTTTTTATTATTTATTTAATTGATTTATCATTATACTTATTGTTATAATTTAAAATTTTAAAAACAATAACGAATATTCAATTTTTTGTATAAATACTTTAAGTTCAAAATGAGTTATGTAAAGTTTCATTGCGATTCAAAAAATCGACTTTCAAAGAAAAAATGTCGACTACCAGTTGATAAACAGTCAGGCGTGCTGTATATATAATTTATAAGCATATTAATGTTTTGCTTTTTTTTACTAATATTCTTGCGGCATGAGGCTATAATAAAACTACGTTTTATTTGGCCCGCTATTAACTTGAAAAATTACGAGCGCCTTTGTGTCGCGATGTACACGCGTAGAATGACATATATCAGAAGTTCATCTTGAGAATTTATAGCCTGCATTCAGCGCTCTAAATGGCATCGTTCAATTTAGAGATCCGTTTATCTAATATTAAAATCATATCCAATCTTGAGTCACGAGTTTATAAGTTTATTATTTATTATGTGTTTATTTTCGACTACAGACTTCAAAAATCTCACTGTTTACGCACGTCGAATTTTAATTCGAGAGATGTAAAGAGATTGTAAAGAGACTGTAAAGAAAATCGTACTAAATTTGTCATGCGTATGTACTTCAAGAGAAATCGTAATGTAACTTGTGACTTCAAGGTCAGTTTAAATGTCTGGCAAGCTGAACACCGACGTAATCGTTCTTCATCTTGCTATATAATCATATACGATTCTCCGTAACGGAAAATTCAGTCTGATCCGCACAAAAGTGGAAATTTTCTAGCCTCGACACTGTAAATAATAGGTAACTAATTCTTCTTGTGCGCCTCTCTGTCACGCTTTTACTGTGACATGAATTGCATCGCGAGCGCAAGCGAAACGAGACATCGCTGCGCTTCGTTAATTCAGCAGTGATCGAAATTTCGCTTGACGTGGAATATTTATTGAATCATCGTGACAAATAAAGAAGAATAAAATTAAGGATGTATGTGTCGCATCTAAAAACAATACTAACAATATAAAAATTTCATAGATTGTTTTATCATTAACTATACTTCCATAAAATTTGAACACAATTCTTTTATTGGTTTAAAAATTATTAAATTTTTTTTAGTAGCTAATGGCTTAGGACTACGGAATACAAGAGTTTCGGGTTCGACTGCCGGTCGAGATAATATTTTTCGCAATAAATTTATTTACAGTTTTTCAGCACATTAACATCTTACTAATACTCGTATGATGCCGTATATCAGAATAGTCAATTAATTTAATTCGTATTATTCCAGTAGTTTAATTGCGTTTATAAGTCCGGTAAACCAAATTCAGCGCGCAGTTTGAAAGACTACAATAATGTATATATGCAAGTTATAGCATATATATAATTCACATTAAAAATTATTTAAAGCATTAAAAGATCTAGCTTCGACCGGCATAAGCTTCTAGTTTATCGATTTTTTTTCTTAATTCTAATGCAAAATGGTTTCTTGTAATACTTATTTGCAAATTTGATGAGATAGCAACATTAAGAATAATGAGAGAGAGAGAGAGAGAGATTTCAGCGTAGTTTACTAGAATTATATATATCCTATATATAATTAATCACATCAAAATATTTAAGCACTAAAATCCGCTTTAAACATAATAACATTTTTCTTACATAAGATTTATTCTCATCGATCCAATCTTGAATTATAATTAAGAATTTAGGGTCACTTTATGATTCGCGGATTAGCTTAAACGGCTGATTAATCCATTGAAATTGGCGAATCGCATTTATCATTTCGTTTGACAGTAGATGTGATTGGCTAATTCCAATGAACTAATCGGCTGATTAAGTTAATCGACGAAAAGCTAATTAAAATTTTATCTAAGACATTAATTAAAATCGGAATAATCGCATCGAATGAAAGATACGGATTTGATGCGATTGTTCCGGTTTTTATTTTTTTTGTAGAAGATAAAGAGCAAAAAGGTTTGTAATTTTTTAATTATCTATACCCCTATAGCACAAAAATTGCAGCAACACTGCTACAACATTGCATGATTATAGCAATATTGCAGAGATTTTGCAGCGATATTGCTGCAAATTCTGGGCTGTATAAGTATCGATTAAATATTTAATTATTATGTATATGAAGATATTTTTATCCATAAAAACTATTTACTGCGCTAACTACCAATGTTTTTTTAAATTTAAATTAAGTATGCATATATCGGAAGTCATTGTTGCCTGAGAATTGTTATAATGTGGGAATATGATATTTTCTTTTGTAGGAATATACATTTCTTTTGTGTCACTTCCGTTCAAACTGTATAAATCTGTTATTCTCTAACGAGGATTCATTATACCGCAACGGCATCATGCACAGTTCTGGTGGCGTTATCTGTCGACAAATGCGAGTACTGCTTTCACATTGAACATCGAACTTGATCGTATCATTTGATTCGATTTCCACTTTTCGAATTCGATCATTCGAAATTTTTGAACAAAACACGCCAAACTCATAGTAACGATTCGAAATGATATATAACATAAATTGCAAAATTTCTGCAGTCAATTGATATTCTTTATTTTTAAAAATAGGACTTCGTGTTACATAAAATGACTATAAAGCAAAATGGCAACATATGCATATTTAAGTATTTTAAAGAAACTCATTGCAAACTTGATGCCTGTTACATTATATGTTTCCTTAAATATGACAATATATTCTGTTCATATATGTTTCAAACATTGTATGTATAGGGTCATTAATTATATGTATGTGTGGCTTAAATATCGATGTATGTACAGAATGTCTCAAAATTCGCGACTCATAATATAGCAAAAAAGTTTTCGAAAAATTAAGTAAAAAATTATTTATAAATTTTTATTTTAAGCTATAGTTTCTGTAATATAAGATTTAAATATGGCTAATTACAGATTACATTTACATGGTCATTTATGAGTATTAATGAACGCGCATTCTCTGTACATGTATATTCTCATAAGCACCTAAATCTACTCGTATATGTGACTTTTATAGAAATCTAGTACTGGCTAATATTGAAAGACAGTAATTAATTATTTATTTTAAATATCAAAAGCATTGTTTAGTATTTTTTTGTGCTTCAAATAAGTAATTAATTACTATCTTTTAGTAAAAATTAGCCAGTGGAGATATCTGTAAAGGAAGCTATTAATGACAGTGAATCTGTTTTTTATTCCTGTAGTATTAGACTGTATTTTTTTCTCTCTCTTTAGTCAAATATCAAATATACATACCTATTTACTTTAAATTCCAAAAGTGTACATACACTTGTTCAGCTATAAAAACATACCTGATAATAACTTTTATACATTCAAGAGCATTCGACGAACTTCGATTATCTAGTCGGCGATTATTTCAATCGAATTGCTTGCAGCAAAATTTCTAACTCTATAATTCGTTGAATCTAATTCTTCTTTGTCATGTGTCAAACTTAAAAAATTGACAATTATATCCATTTGAAATACTGCATGTACTGTTTAATGAGTTAATTGCCTAGCATTACCTGCATTATTTTATTAACGTAAATAGAATAGAATTATTAATCTTTTTATTGTTTACGGAAACAAAGATTAAAACAAAGATTAAACCAAGGACGACGAATTATACAGAAATTTTACTTTAATGTATTCACTGCCACGTCATACGTGTCATTTATACATGTATGGCACTCCTTTCCAAAAATGTTCCGTCATTCAAATATTCAAATACGAATGACACCAAATTCTTTTGCGAAATCTTATCATTCAATGATGTTTTATAAGGAAAATAATGAAAGGAAATTCGAATTCCAGTAAAGCTATATCCAGTTTACATGATATTGAGTATTATTTATGTATGAATGATGTATCAATCAACGTGCCTTGAATTAATCATCGATTAAGTTAATCGAAATTTAGACAAAGTTATTTCAAGGATAATTTCTAGCTGTATTTCGTACAGTAAGTACAGAAATTAACATTACTGTATATTGCAATAGCATTACTGTAATATTGCTGAAACGTTGGAATATTGCTGTAATGATATATGTATATTGTACGGGATAATTTGTCGCCCTTAATTTAATTTTTTCTGTGTGTAACAATAAAAGATATATTTTTCGATAAAAATCCTATATGTTATTTGCATGAGATAAATATCCTATCCTGTTCTGGAAATCTATTAAATTCACATATGGTCTAATTTTTTTATGATTGAATGCTGCATAAATTGTTTTACAATTAAACAAGAATTGCTTATCTTTATGTCTAAAATATATGTAGAACATCAACGTTTATTTATAAATTATAAATTATTAAAGAGAACAATACAAATTGAAATACATTTTTGGAATTTAAAATACATCTTACTCAAATAATTACGTAAAAAAATTATTCGAGTAATATATAACATTGTAGAATTAACTAAGAATTAGCTAATTATAAAATTAACTGAAATTTGATCGAAGCTATTCTGCTCCAGTATTTTGGCATTGGCTGCGTTTAGCAAAGAAAGCAGCTTTGCAACTGTTGTAAAATTCTTTAGTATGATTAGTCTTGTTCTTATATAATTCCTTACTGGATTTAAGTATATTATAATAATATAAAATTGCAAAACTGCTTTTTCTGCTGAACGCGCTTTAAGTTGCAAAAACAACTCTGTATGATAATATATGATGAGTATAACGCGCAGTTGCAAATGCTGTATCCGTCTATACACAGCGAGTTCGATTCGGGGGTGATCCAGGGTGATCGAGAGAGTTACGACTTATGACAAGGAAGGTCGCGACGCGAGTATGCGAGGCGAATAAGTTCGACGCGACGCGACTCGACGTGGTCTCGGCTCTCGCGTGACGTAGTGGCAGTGCGAACTGCGACTGTGATTCCCGGTTCCCATAGTTTTCGCGAGGCGGATCGAGGTGCCTCGCGTGAGATTGCGTAGCAAAGCATGCGAATCGGGCGATCGTATTCTATCGGCACCGTCGAACTCCGTCGTCGTATCCGGCATATCCCCCGCGAAAAAGGAGCGAGCGAATCGAACGGTGACAGGGTCGATACGTTGACTTCAAGGGCGCGCGGCTCACCCACGCAGGTTCGTGGGACAGCAGTCTTCACGTAAGTCAGTTTTGCTCCAAAATGATACGTATGTGCTTTGTGTTATTTGACGATAGACTCGTGGAATCGCGAATAAGACAATCAACGAGGTATTTCGCGAAACGGGAGTTTCGTCGACCCCGTCGCTGTATAGGTTATGTTTCTTTGGTATAATTCACAACGCTACTAAATATTTAACGAGGAAAGGATCCATTTAAGTACGTGTTGAAACGAACTCTGAATTTTTTATGACTGGGTTTGTATTGTTATAGTATTGTTGATAGCTAAAACATTTTAAATGTTTTTGTAATTAATTTTGAATGTGCGTTTTAAATGGATATTTGGAGGAGTTATTTGCAGAAGGATTGTTTGCATGTGTGACATTGATCTGTCACGAAACAGATGTTTATGTGACGTGGAGTAAACGTAATAATAGAGTTTATGCGATTTCAACATGAATGTGACAAATATTGATGTTCCATTTATGCGCAGACTTATGCATGCATTTGAGTGTTTCCAAGAGAGGAAGAAGCAAAGAGAGAGTATGTGTATACTATATCACTTTTTCATGCTTAATTGAAATATTTATCGAAGTAAAACTGCTGTGTAGCAAAAATTTCATGTAAGAGAATTTATTCATTCAGTTTTAGGACACTTTAAAATTTAAACTTTCGCTGTTGGCGAAAACAGATTTTAGTAATTGACGCTTTTTCGTTATTTTACATTTTATTGTTTAGATAAAGTTTATTTTATAATGGAACCTTATTGTTTGGTGTACATATAATTAATTATAATTAAAGAATTTTAGCCGGTTTTTATTTCAAATTTATTGTAGTGAAATTGATTTCTGAATTATTATTAAAAATAATAAAAACGAAATATAACGACGATAGCTTGTATAAATTTTAAATATAACTTTTTTTGTTACATCCAGTGATATAAACATTTCAGTTTTTTTAAAAATGTTATGAGACATTTATTCTCATTTATACTGATTGATTAATCTGATTGCAATTTTTAATTTTTTTATCAACATAGCATTAAAACATTATGAATCTTTAAAAAATATTGTTTTCTACTTATATTAAAGTCTATTAATATGCTTGGCATGATCAAAATTCCTCGGCAGTTACAGCTTCCCTAGATTTATATAATTTTATATAGAAGGCATAAATTTAATAATCTGAATAGGAGAAAAGAGTAGAGGGAGACGAGTTATTTTCCCAACACGTGTATATAATTTTGTGAATCAAATAAATTGGAGCGAGTACACGCGAGAGCGTTTCTATTTTTGTTGTGTGTGTAGCGCGCGGTATAAAAAAATCACATAAACCAAAAATGTGTAAACATGACGCCGAGATTAAATAGTGTCTGTATACATGTTGGAAACTGACATAAATACTCATCAGCTTAAGTAACGACGTGATTTAATTATGTAAGAACTACTTCCACTTACAATTAATCATCTCGATGATATAATATTAATAAAACACAGCGTTGCCTCTAGAAAAATAGTATGTCAGTAATTTTTTTGTCATTTCTACCATTCTTTCTTAATTCTTTTAGTTTAAGATAAGAAGTTTTCAATCAGTATCGGATTCGATTAATTAAAGCAAGAATTGATGAACAAGGAACGTTTACATAATTGTTTTCCTTTATTTTGAGATATTTTTATTTTCCTTTGAAAGATTACGTTATTAAAGAGCAATTATTATGAAATCTTTTTTGTATAAAATGACATTTAAGCATCGGAGCAGTTAATAGCGATTATTGTCGATGTTAATGGTGCATTAACTCGTAAAAGCTAATTGAATAAAACGAAGGGTATCGACAAAGGCAGCGATAAAAAAAAGGTCAAATTAAACACTCTGCAAGATTTAAACCAACAAATACAATGGCTATCATAGCAATTGTTGTTGGTTGACTGCAATATTAATGCATTCGCAGATTTCCGCAGATTAAAATATAATACTTCGTAAACGTTGAAGTCGAGATTTCTATATTTATTCGTGACTATAACGATAGATTGTGGTTTATTGATACATATTGAATCAATCATTGGAAATGATGAAATCTTTATAAGTTCAGATTTCGATGTCGTAAACACGTAGAAATTAGGTTTCCTCGTCAGTTAGTAATATAGTATATATATATTTGTTTAGTTTTAAATATTTATCGCATAATTTATTAGAAAATATTCTGATTTCAAATTTCAATCTCAGCTGTGATGTGATAATTTTTATTTGTACACGTAACTTAGAAAATATATTTTTTTCTGACACTATCAACTCTTTTTTAGTGAGTAATCGCTTTTTATATAATTATTACAGCGTTATGACGTAAAGCTTGAACTTTGATATTTAAACGATGGATATAGTTGCGTGCGCAGAAATAACAATATTATTCCAGAGATATTGTGATATTTTTTTATAAAAACTGCTTTGAAATTAACAATATCAATTAATCTTTTAAAGAATGACACGCTTAATTCCACAACGAACTGAAATTTTAATGAGGTTGTTGTTAACTAAGAAAATTTGACAATGGTTCTATTTTTTTAGCTAAGATTTTTTTTATTCTTATATACAGTTGACTCTAAAACAACATTTGATGATATGTCAAAACACCAACTTTTATTAATAACAATCAATAATGAAGATACAAGAAATTAACTGGAATCAACAGCCTATTCAATATACTTACCGAAAAATCGATTTTGCTGAAATATCTAAACATTTAGCTATCACAATAAATTTTTAGATACTTCAGCAAAACCATTTTTTGTGCAGATCTGAAAATAATTATATTTGAATCATTAAAATAATTATGTAGAACGTTCAAATTAGTTGCTTATCAAAAGTTTTTGCAGAAGAATTGCTTGAGTTTCCTGTATAATTATTTTAATAGTCCAACAAAATTATTTTCAGATCTGTATCTATCTAAATTTTTTAATATTTCAGCAAAATCTTTCCATGTATAGAAATCCAGTTTAATACTGGCAAATTTATTACTAAAAAATAATGATTAATCATTTATTTTGACTATTAAAAGCACTGAACGATAGTACTTTTAATACTCACACTGAGAAATATGTCTGGTTGGATTAATTAAAATTCTGGTTGAAAATGGACGAATTTTCTGGTTAAATCTATCTACCATTGTTCTAATTGAGATAATCGGAATTCTTATTGATATAATCAGAATCTTTGTTCATTTTCAATATTTTTCTCAATACAAAAGAAGTAATTAATCATTACCTTCTAGTATCAGATTTCTATAAAGGACACTGTGTTACTTTTAAAATTTCTCAATAATATTCACTTCATCCATTAGAACACACCTTGTGTCTGATTACATTCTTATCGCGGAATAATTAGTGGCTCCCCCCCCCCAAAAATCAGTCTGCGTGTTGCGTTCGATCTATCGTCGTGCACTCTCACGACGACGCGTGATAGTGATATGTGGGAAAGACAAAGATAGATAGATAGATAGATAGATATAGATAGAGAGAGAGAGAGAGAGATTCCAGTTTTCTCGTAACCGGTGTACCGTTGCTTTCCACGCTCAGCTGACACGGCCGTGGCTTTTCGACCGATACTCCGAACGAACAGCCTTTCGAGAGCAGCGTGCCAGTCGACATTCGTGAGCGTAGCGCGTACAAGTTTGTCGCAAAGTTTGTCGCGCTCTTTTCTACTCTTTCCATTCTAACAGTTCTTTTCCTGCGAGTGTTAACGGGAATACGTCGCTCTTCTCGCTGGACTCGCGAGCGATTCACGGTTTCCTGGTTCTCCCATCGTCATTTATCGAAGTAACGTTACTGTGCACGGTGGAGTACAGTTCTCGACGTAAATTCGGATTTCTATGCTATAAATACCAAGGATAATACCTAATATTTACTCGTGATAATGAAAACGCAACGAGCGCCGCGTAGTAATACGGTTCCGCGTATTTACACTATGAAGAAAAGTTGTTAGCGCGTGAATTAAATGCGTTTAATTTACAGTGACTTTTTAATTCAAGTATTTATGTATCTAGACTAAATATACGTGAGTCTATTTAATAACTCATGTCTCAACAAAATCTTATAATTTAAAATGTTATTTGTTTGAATTGACAGATATTTACTTGACAGCTCATGACCGCCATAGTTGAATCAACTATATTCTTTTTTAAATCAACAACTTTTTTTCTCGGTGTATCTATAGCAGAAAATAAAACTCGCATCGAGACTACATCGAAAATCTCGTTAGTTTTATTCTTAATGTTCGGTATAGAAAGAACTGGCGCTTGCGAAGCATTTTACATTCCGAGTGCGTAGTTGCTAAATCGCGACCTATTTTTCGTGGTTGTTTACCTTTATGAACATGGAAACCCGTCGGCGTGTTGATACCGGCACTCGTAAGTTCTTTAAAAATAAATAAAATAATATTTACGATTCTATAGAATAAATCCAATACAAATAAAACGCCTATTGTTTGTGAATATATCATAATTCTTTTATTTCAGAAGTGACACAACTAAAAGAATTAATAAATGATTAAAAAAATTAAGTTTTTCAGAAAAGGGAAAGAAGTAATTTTTAACTTAACAATAAATTATTGACTAATTAAATATTGGCAAAAAAAATATACTCAGAAACGTGAACAAATGATAATTTTTTCATTTTTATTTCACAATTTTTAAAAAACCACTTTTTTAAGTTGTAACAGTTTTGATATCCTCCAAAATTATAACAAATCTAGAATATTTCATCAAAGTGTCGTAATTCAAAATATCCAACACTTTGATTAGATAAAATGATTAAATTAAAGATAAAAGAATTTCTTCTTCAAATTTTGATCATCAAAACTATCTTGACTCTAAATGTTCTCTGTAGAAGACTCTTTTTTATTTAAAAAAACGACACAACTCTCAAAATGTGTCATTTTTGTAGAAGGTATCATGATCTTTTAAAAAAATCTCAAGAAAGAGACATAAATGTAGCTATTTGGCGGACGGACTGTAAAGTCAAGTTGATTTACTTTTAATAAAGTAATCTGTATCTAACTCATTCATGATAATAACTCGGAAATCATTTTTTGAATTGCGTTTTGAAGTAAAGAAACTTTTGAAGTAAAGAAACAATATAATTTATGCACTAATAATTATGAAGGCTCATATAGATATTTTATTAGCATTTTCTTTAAAAATTGATATAAAAATGGTAATTTTTAGTCTGAAAAATCGCAGCGATTATTAGTTTCGGAATTACTTTTTTTTTTGGAAGCAGCGTTACGATTTTACAGCTCACCATTTTGTTAATCTTGCTAGCTCATTACAAAAATAAGCTTAATTTGTTTAATATGTACATATTATTTGTATAATTATTTCTACTTTAGTGACGTTTAAATTGCACTTGTTAAAGAATTATATATTACATATTTTCCGTTAAAGAAAAAGATTATCTATGGTCGTGAATACGACTTTATTATCTTGCTGTTATCTTTTTACCTTGCATTATTTCTACCTATATAATATAATAAAAAGTGCGTGTGTATATGTTTGGTTATATAAAAAAACTTATAAGGCATTATGCTTTATAATTTTTTTTAAATTTTTTAAGATATCTACATGATAAGTATAATTATAATCAATTGGGTGAAGGTAACTTCACGATAGTCGAGAAGATTATTCACAGCTATGAAGCACAGTGACTTGCGAAAAAATTAGTAATTGAAATTGTTACTTGTTTCTCCTCTTACTCGATCTCAGCGTTAACTAATTTTCCCCGGGTTTTCCTTGGTATTGACCTCGAAAGAAATCAAAACAGACCATAACTAGGTTCTCGGAAGTGCACGTGTATATGAAACAGATTTTTCAGTCACCACACAATTTGTATAATTACTCGTAAATCGCACAATAACAGGATACCGCAAATAATAGGCTGCTAACGTAACAATGAATGTACTCGCGATTTTGTTTTCGACTGACAAGACAATTTCCGAAAGCCTGCAGACATTCTTGAGTCAAATGATGAAGTATTCTCTGAACGTGTCGAATAAATCTCACGCGAAGAAAGGCATATGTACAACTGATGGCGTTAATTAGAATTCTAAAACGATATTGCTTGGCTGCAATAAATATCAGGCCGTATTTATAACGAACACAATGGCAATTTCCATTTAGCGTTGCACTTCTCTTATATGCAACCTCGCTAGTGTTATCATTTATTCTTCCGGTCAATTTTCAAGATTACGTATTGTATTGCCGTTATATTTCTTGTACGTGATTATCTTGAGAAGGCGATGGATAAAATTAGAAAACGCTTGATTGAATTAATCCCTTCTCAATTAATTCAATGATATGCATAGAAAAGAATCGTTAATTTAAATCGTTGATTTATAGTGATTAGATGAATATCTATGGTTTTTATAAAGATATAAATTCTAAGACAATTTGTAGAGAATATATTTTTTACGTCATCCTCGGCGGAAGAAAGAATGTAGCCTGTGGCCCATTTTTTAGCAATTCGTCATATCGTAAGTGTGAACTTAAGAATCGTAATGATGACGTAAGTGTCATGTGTGAATCATCATCTTTACAAGAGATCAATAGTCAGTATTTAATAGCATTCGACCTCTTTCGCTAAAGATCCCGTCGTCTCGCGCGGGAAGAACTTCACGACGCAGTTTATTGATTCGGGCTTCGACGGGTTTTCACAGAAAACATCATACCACGTAGTATATCTATAAAATTTATTTATTATAGATCATAAATCATTTGGAATAGTAAATCATCTGGAGATCATTGCGATGATGCACTGTTCAAGATCGTTTCATCCATTTATTTTAAGTCATAATATTTGATATTTTTCTTATTAAAAATACATAAAATAATGATTTAGTGGAAAAATAATTTTATTTAAAGGAAATATTTACATGGAATACAGGCTGTTCCGAAATTCGCGAATGAAAGTATCACAGCAAGAAAGTTTTTGAAAGATTAAAAAAATGTTATGTACATTTTTATTTTAAGTAGTAGTTTTTGAGATGTAAGGGTTTAAATATTATCAATTATACAGATTATGTTTAGAACGCTATCTGTCCAGGAATCGCGCGTGTGATAGTATTAGTAAACATGCACTTCAGCGTTCAAATATAATCCGTCAGTCATATTTACATTTATTATTTATTAAAAATATAATATATCAATAAGTAATAGAGCTATGAGCCAAGGTTAATAAATTAAAATTAAATAAACATACAACTTTAATATAAATGCCGGCAATAACAATATAAACGTTTTGATCCGCATCGGATCATTCTCAATGTTAGAATTGAATATAATAAAAGAATATATAAAATTAAAAATTAAAAATCAGAAACTTCCCTCTCATCTCGCAGTACCTCCGCCAACATATTGGTACAATGTGAAATCGGCAATGTGTTTATCCGCTTACTCGTATGTGTAATGTATGATTTCTTAACGTGGATCATAATCAGACAAATGCGAAGAGAGTTAAATTTCTTGTCTTTATTCGTTCGTGTACTCAGACAGTACTCAGACAGTATAAAAATATAATAGTAATAAGGCTCAATAATTTCAAAAAATAAAAAAGGAAATAGGGCCTTTGGCTCGTAGCCCTATTTCCTTTTTTATTATTTATTATTTTACGAACTATTACTTAAAATAAAAATTTACAAGTAATTTCTTTATTTTTTTTGCAAACTTTCTTGTTGTACTTTGAGTCGCGAATTCCGGACACCCTGTATATACTCCGTCATAAATAGTTACACTAAAAAAAAATGCATGTAATTTTACATGGAAATTACACGTTCATGACTGAAAAGTTGCCTAAATATATGATTGAAAATTTACAATTTCCAGTAAATTTTCAAGCATATTTATGTAATTTAAATAATTTTCCAGTCATATACATGTAATTTCCATGTAAAATTACATGCATTTTTTTCAGTGTACTTCTGTTTCTCATTGTTAAAGAAGATAGACCAATGAATTTAATATTTCATAATGATACTATAATATTATTTATAATACTTGATAATAATACTTTAATACAATCGACGAAGAATAAAATATTTATTATCTCAATTTAATATATCATATTTATCTCAATTTAATACCTATTATCAATTTAATACCTATAGGTTATAGTTTCCTTTTTTCGTTAGGCATAATTCAATTTCAAATATGGATCGTTTATTGATTACCGGATATAAGAGGAGTATTTTCGGTATTTTATTGTGTATACAAATTTATTCTATTGATTTTGCAAATGTTAACTAAAAAATACATTTTAATATACTATAGTTTGCAAGAATTTTCTTTATCTTTCTGGATCTTTGTCTCTTTTGACGTCACAATCCAAGCTGCAGTGAGTAGACAGGAGCCTTAAATTTGAGTTTTAGCCTGTCACAGTCTTTCCTAATTTAAAAAGTAAAGCAGAATTTGTGGCCATTTTATTTCAAAGATAAGATCAAGTGGGACGTTCTATAATTAAGAATGTCTTATTTGCAAGGAGTGCACGTGGATCTTTCGTTTGTTATGAGGTGTTAAATAGATCAGATCGACCGTGCTAAGTGTAACCAGGCTACCGCAGGTGCCCTGACCCTGACTATCGCGGCAAACGAACACGTCGTCTTCACGGCGCAGAGTAGGCGACCGCATCCTGGACGGCTGCCATCGAGAGATCTAAATAGAACTACCCACCGCACTCCTACGGCGGCGGGACGACCACTTTACTGCCGTTTTATAGATTCCGTTTCGTCGCATTGACTATTTGCACGAGAAGTGCGAATGTCTTAACCGATGGATGAATAACTCTCCTAAAACTGTATCGCGCATATAACGTGGGCGCGTTAGCTCCAGAATGTCTACACTGTTGAACACTTGGACTGTTTCTTCTGATGCATTAAAGTGGAACGCTGTATGTCTACCAAATGTTCCCTCTAAAACTTTTTGAGTGAATCTCACTCTAAAGAGTGAAATCTTACTCTTAAAGATAGAAAATTGAGTCACTCTTTTTCAAGACTGGTTCAATTTTTACTCTTTAGAATGAGATTTCACTTCGAAGAATTTATAGATAACGTTACATTGTATACGAAATTATTAAGCTAAAATAATAACTGACACAGCACATGAGATATTTTTTTTATACGTGTGAGGCATTCCACGTCAAACCGGGCACCTTTGAAACATCGTCATTTTTATTTTTTTTTTTTAATTTGCTGACATATTCTACAGATAAAAATGTCAGACACGTGTTTCGCGAAAAAATTTCAAGATTTTTTTTGCGAAGTTATTCACGCTTGTAAGTTGCAGAAATTCATAAAAAACGTCACTCATGCGAACATTCAAGTTATTATATCGTCGAAACCACTAGTCGCACAAAAAAATGCATTAAAAAAACGGTTTTAAAGATCTTAAATTGTTCTATGGGAGGGTTATTTTTAATTTATCATTCTCATATAATAAATCATTTTCCATTTGTTTATAATTTTTATTAACATTTTTCGTCACCAATTAAAAAATTTTGTAAAAATATCATATTCCCACTTCAATTATGAAGTAAAATTTCAAAATGGAACTCGAATGGACTGTATAGTTAAAAAATTCTGTTGTGTGACGACGCGGTGATATACAAGCGTGAATAACTTCACAAAAAAAATCTCAAATTTTTTTCGTTAAACACGTGTCTCATTTTTTATCTGTAGAATATGTCAGCAAATTAAAAAAAAAATAAAAATGATGTTTCAAAGGTCGCCCGGTTTGATGTGGAATGCCTCAATAGTCATTTTAATATGATAACAATGTAAAACATTACGAAATAAAATTGATAAAATATCAGTCAAACTTTTCTCGCCTTTACTATATTTGTATGTTATTCCAATTTTTCCAATATAATTTTATTCTTTTATTCATAATTTCATCAATTTTTCAAACGTATTTAATATATTGATACAAAATATCAATCAAATAAAAAAATATCTTTTCAGAAAAAAATATCTTGGGAACCTTGAGAATTGACGAGATTCAGGATATATTTCTAGCTCTTTTATAAAACTGAAATGCCCACCAACTCGGTAAAATAAAATTATCTTGAAAATGATGATTGGAACAGTCAAACTACGCATATCATTCTAGGAAATATTGCAGGATAGGAAACGAATGCGACATACATAGTTGTAAGGAGTCACAAAAACACATCGTTTTAAAAAATGGAGCAATAACTACGTATTTTTTTCTGTTTTAACTGTGTTAGAACTGATAAATAAAAGTAGCGAACACACGTACAGACATAAATGCGCATTTATGCTTACAAAGTGCGCATTAAAAAGAAACTCGCGTAATTTACAAAAAAAAATATTTCACGTCGATATAATTTATATGACAGCGTCGCACGTGTGTTTACTTATTACTATAAATACAGTTTCATAACTTCTACGAAGAAATATATGCGCCGGCAACGAAGTTTAACGTTTCAAAATGCGCAAATTTCGAATTATGCAAATACTCGTCAAAATATGATCGCAATTTAATCGATTAACGCTAATTTATTTAATTAAATTGATTTATATATAGTATATGTATTTATCTTGCGACAAACATAACATTGTTAATGCGTGACGGTATACAGTTCCTAGAGGATATCTATAATAATTGAAATGAAGCTTTTCAGTGAAGAATGCTTTATGTTTTATTTAAATTTGTATTAAAGCTTTCATTATATTTTTAATATTCGAATATTGATATAAAAGCCGACTATTTATATAAAAACGTTAGCTGCGAAACACGAAGTCAGGAAGACTTTGACCAACGACTTTGAAGTAATATACATTAAATATATATATAAATATATATATATAATAATAAAAGCAATTTGAAGTAATGACAAAATATATTAAAATATTAAATTAAAATTAATATTCTAGTACTTTTTTAAAGAAAGTTCCTTGTGTGTGATGAATGGAAAATATGAGATAAGTATGTATACTTACTTATTTTTATATAATTAATATTAATTCACTAAATTCCTATCTTATTCAAACATGAAATAAAATTTTTGAACGATGCATATATACAGGGTGTTTCCAAATTAAATGGCAAAACTTCGGGAGCGTGTAGAGGAGTAAAAAACTAAGAAAAAAAGTCCTATAGAC
>NW_017256500.1:3019552-3041155 GCF_001594055.1 Mycetomoellerius zeteki
TATATATATATATATATATATATATATAGGTAATATGAAAATCGAATTTTCCGTGTCTACTGATATTTCTATGCATGCTCTAACTGTAATGAGTTCCGCAAACGTGATATTTTCCTAGATAATAATGCTCGTGATGTTCTATCTATTCCGCCTAACAAGCAAAAATCTGTTCTTTGTTTTTTCTTTTTTTAATGCTGCAAAATGCAGCGTTCATGACACAACCAAATGAATCTCACGACGTGATATTTTGCAGGAACATTACATCATTACGAGGAATAACATGTTTTCATAATCATAACGATATCTTTATCATGAACATTACATTTGTATAAAAAAAGAAAATTATTTCTTTTCTATGCTAATGTAATTGCGCGAAATATCCATCTTATTTTTCGTTATCTTCATATTTCCAACAACATTCCAGAAATATGAATATCTATTTAAAACTACAAGTCTACGTACATTATTTTTCACGTTCGCTTATATGTATAATTTGCATCTATGTTTGCTATTATTTAAACTATGTGAATTATTATTTAATGTATCGCGAAAAATCGACATATAACATATTTGATATTTTTTTTTAATATCGCGCTATTTATGAATGCCGGTGTTTTATAAATCCTGAGTACTTATATGATTGGGTCATTCGTATTTTACGCATTTCTTTCTTTGAAATACTAGGAGCACTTGACTAATAATGATCTATTCTTTTCTTTTTTTTTATATACAAATACTCTACAAATATTTTCTAAAGATGTTAAAGTATATGTGAGAATCATATATACTTTAACATTTTTAATTTTTAATTTTTATTATATTAATAATTTTTGTTATAAAAGTGAAAATCTATCGTGTATGATAAAGGATCGGAAAATCATCACGTGTACTAAAGATTAATATTGTTATGTCGGGAATGGAGGCAATACGCGATAAACATAAGATATGAATTATGCGGAACGGAAAATAACGAGCAGTGAGAAACGCAGATAAAAGCATTGCTACGGTCCATCGTCAAGGAAACGATTAGTCGAACAGCAACGATAATAATTCATCTTATTTTCCTTTTTCTTGGGACGTGTCTTTTTACTATAACATAATGCCATTGTTGTATCTAAAATTGGATACGGATGGGAGGGACAAGTTTCCAAACATTCCGAATTATATAATATAAAATTCTAAATAATATAAAATCAATGTAAATGCTGTAAGCACTTATATTGCAGGATATTCGTGTGTTTTACAAATTTTATTAAATATATGCATTGAAAGATAATAATCTAAGTTATTGTCTTTTAATGCATATCTAAGAGAATTTATAAAATTTATAAAAGGCAACAATCTAGATTATCTTTTAATGCATATCTGATAAAATTTATAAAATACACGAGTATCCAGTGTAAATGTGTATTAAAAAACTGATTTATATGCATTAAAAGATTGCAGTAATCTATATTATATAGTGCCTTTTAATGTATATTTAATAAAATTTATAAAATACATGAATACCCAGTTTAGGTTCTTACAGGCATTTACATTGATTTATTTCCAAACATTGTTTATTAGCAGAAAAAAAGCATGAATGAATGTCTCTCTCTATATCGTCTTCCGTGTCAAGAAACTATGATTACTTTGCGGTTATTACATGCGATCTTATATCGCATTGTGTTGAAATGTATCTGATATACTAGATATACAGTCCCTATCAAAAGTTTGAAGTTAAAAATGTATTGATATTTATACTCTCTATATAATAAAAAATAAATATGAAAATTTTATATAGATACAAAACAGTTGTATGAATAACATCGTATTTTTATTCAACAATAACTTTTTGTAATTTACTTAATGTGTGTATTTGTTATTATTTTTATTGTTATAACATTTCAACTTAAAAAATGATAAAAATCTCGATCTTTTGAAAAAATTCAAGATGATTTATTCATATAATAATGTTTCATTGCAATTCACTGATTAGTTAGTTTGTAAATAAACAAATACGAAAAATTTTACTCATTTACGGAATAAATAATCAATGAATCGCAATGAAACTTTGCATAAATCATTTCGAATGCTTAAAGAATTTTTCTTAAAAAATTGAGATATTTCTTATTATTTTTTAAATTGAAATATTGTAAGAATAAAAAAATAATAAAATACACAGTAAATAAATTACAAAAAGGTGTTGTTGATTAAAAATATGTTACCCAATTGTTTCATATATACATAGTTTTCATATTTATTTTTATATAGAATGTGTAAATAATAACACATTTTTAACTTCAAACTTTTGATAGAGACTATATGGTTGATACATTCTTAAGAACGCCTCCTCCATTTTCCGACGGTTCCAACCAGCTTCAACCAGTGATCTCTGTAATAAACTAGAATCTTCCCTATACTAAAACAACTATAGGAAATACGATCAAACAAAGAAAAGGAAGGCAAGTATTGATCTTTTTGACTCTTTTCTACTTATGATAGTATAATAAAACAACATTAGCCAATCAGCAAATGCCTGACAAAGAAAACAGTACCATCTTTGCATCTTTGCATGTGTCCTTATTTAGAAATTGACAGGGTTGGGTAGTGCTAAGTTAAAAAGATAAAAGTTAAGTTAAAAAGTTAATTAATTTTAACTTAACTTAGTTACATTTTATCGGTAACTATTAACTTTTAACTTGATTTTTTTTTTAAGACACAATGCGAGAGGATAATGAATATATAATTTAGTAATTTTATATTGTATAATCGTTACTTGTGAACAAAAATAACCAGATTCTTTAATATGCTGTGAGAAAGGAAAAATACGAAAAATTATGTATAATACTATGTAAAATGATCAAACTTTTTCTTTTTCTTTTTTTTTGTTGTTCGTTCGGATGAAATTTAACTTTTAACTTTTCAATTACTTTTTTTATTATTACTTAACATTTAATTCAATTAATTTCATTATGAATTAACTTCTATTTTAATTAAGTTAAAGCTGTTAACTTTAACTTAACTTAGTTAAAAAAAAAAGTTAACCTATCCAACTCTGGGAATTTAAATACTTCCATTCTTCGATGGCTTGCTCCAGTGTGTTTTAGGCTGATATTCATAGTCCGTCCTTATTTCTAGACCGTGTCAAATAACAAGTCTAAAGTGTTAATTAATAAGTCTTATAATGTTAATAAGGCTTTTTAATTGGTTTGTGACACCTGTACTTAAGACAGTCTTAAATATAAGAAGCTATATGAACACCCGCCATAGAGTTCACTGACTCCAATCCAGTAAGCAAGAAACATTTTGGAACATTGTAGCAACATTGCGACAGCATTGTAGCAACAACAATGAGAACACACATATCGTAATCAAACCGTTCGCGCGCATTCGGATTCGTCGCCGGACGGTTGACTGTTCGGCGATCCTCGATCAGTCTCGGCAGTTCTCGACGATGCTCGGAGCGCTTCGACAGCGCTCGGCGTTGTGTTGTCTCGCCGCTGCTCGTCGCCGCGCCGGTCACTCGCGGTTGCGCTTGTTCATCAGTGCGCTGGTCGGTGTCCCTTCGTACTTGTCGTTGCGAATCCTTTCGCTGGTGCGTGCGCGAGCGCGCGCTCTAAATTTCAAACGTGTGCCGAAGTGTTTCCACCGCATTCTGACGTGGACCAATAATACGATAACCTCCGAAAGAAAGCGAGGCACATCGAGAGGAGACTCGAGAAGGAGATCAGCGTGTCGAGCCTTCAGTTCATTCATTCATTATGATTTCACGACGTTCGCCGATTCGCGTCCTGAGAATGGTAATTTTTGAATGGACACTAATTATCTCCCCTCGCTCGTCCCGATTCATTTTGTCACGTCGATGTTTACGAATGCTTGACCCTCGCGGCGATTTCCGCGTTATCATCGATTGCGCGATCACGGAAGGAATTTATAGCCGTGAGAATAATCTCTGTTCGTATGAGTGAATGACGATCGTATGTCATTGTACGATGTCGAGTCTGCGTCTGCATTATTAATCGCGATTTAATTCCGTACGCGAGCCAGAACGGCGGGATTGTACGTTTCTCAGATCCTGTATTTTTAGTGATATTGGCAAGGCGTTATAAAGGCGCCGGTATTGGCAACGGCGATCGCGTGGACGACGGTGACAACGCGATAATATCTTTATAGTTTTCGCGAGGAAATGAAAAGACATTTTCGGTCGGCCTGGTAGATTTGCAGTGGCCGCGAATCCCGACCGTAACTCGCCGCCGCTTCTATGTTTGTCCTCCGGTCAATTCGCCGCCGTCTAGGCGGCAGGGTTACGTATATTGCGATTTGTTGTATGTTAGTACGACACCAGTGGCGTAATCAACGATCGTGGGTCAAAGTGCCGGTGTCAGCGTGTCTGCGAAAAAGAAGGAAGAATAATACAGAAAGAAGGGAAAAAGAAAAAAAAAGAATACAAGTTGTTAGGGTTATCACACATGTTGATGGCGTCTTTATTTTATGTTTTAATTGCTCACTCTTTAAAACTTCAGAGAATATCGTTCTAGAGAATGAAATCTCATTCTTAAAAAGAGCCATTCTTTTCTAAGACTGGTCCAATTTTCAGTCTTTTGAGTAAGACTCCATTCCAAAGAATTTAAACAGCACATTTTTATTGAGAAAAATGTTCTGATTACCTAAATCAGAAAAGAAGTCCAATAAGAATGGCATTTTAGTGAGACTAAACAGAAATTCTCACCAAATCATTCTTGTCGGTTTAATCACATTTTTTTCAGTGTACGTATCTTATTGTAAAATCTTCTTACTGAATTCAATGAGAATTATAAAGTAAAATAATAAGATGTTTAAAGGAAAATCTAAAGAAAACTCCTTAAACAGTTTTCAAGTATCTTTGTACTGTAAAAAATACTGTAAAAAAAATCTAATTTATACATATAAACGTAAATTAATAACACAAATACAATTAGTGTAAGTTTCTATATAATAAAAGTAATAAAACACTAAGAAAAAAAAGTTAACATTTTCGTGAGCAAATGTTACATGTGACATGTGTTTTTTCGATATTAATTGGTTATAAAAAAATTTGATAGCACGAGAGAAGAAATACATATTTCTATAATGAGATACATCTCATTAATTGTATATAAAAACTAAAATAAACAATTTATTTGTTAGGAATAAAATTTTATTTCGCTGTATTTATAAATAAAGATTTATTTCAATGAACATTTTTTACAAATAAATTTTTAAATATCTTTTTCTTATACGGATGTTTGTTGCAAATTATATAATTTCTATGTCTGTTGCTCATGTAATTTATAATTCTTGAGTGAATGAAGTTATCGATTATGGTGATTACACCATTGCATTCAACAGCGACAGAGTAGAATGATTGCGAATACTAAGGGCGATTATCTTCGCCGGTGCGAGAGATGCGAATATACAAACCATTTTAAATGAATCAGCGTTTAAAATTGTAATCCCCCTGGGCGATAAAACGTTTGTAAACTGTGTATAATACTGCCTGACTATGACTATCGTGGAAGACGATCGGATATCGGTAGAAGAATATACAAAATAGATTTGATGTAATCAATTAACGGCGATTACATCAAATCTATTTTGTGTTTTTTTGCTATCTATCTTTATATTGCTATATCTTAAACAAAATAATCGTACAAGTGCTTATATCTTAAAAAATAAAAAAAGAGAAGCATAACAAGTGTATGAAATTATGAGAAAAAACATAACTCTATGATAACATTAATTAATATAGTTCCTTATTTCCTCGTATCATTTATTGGTACAAATTTCCGTTAATTATGAATTATCGCGAAATTTTTTATGAACAATCGATATTTAAGAACGAAAAAAAGAGAAACACTCCAAATTTATCAATCTCATATAAATTGAAATTGCAGTTTCTGTTTTATTCGCATCACTAAATTTATCTTTTGTTTTGAAGACGTAGAAGCAGCTTAATTATTATTTTTTTTAAATTCAAAGTAAATGTATAAGCACGGGAGAAATAAAATATAAGACGATGTGTTAGAGAAAAAAAAATACGTGTAAAAACTAAAATGTAAAACGTTTGTTCATGTTTCTTCTTTTTAGCATGATTAGAAATTACAATTCGTTAGAAAATACAAGAGACATTGTATTATTTTGCCAAGACCGCATCTCTCGGTCTGATTATTTTCTGCTCCAACTAATCGCACTTTTAGATCGGCGATCCTTTTCAACCAGCTCTCTGCACTGGTTTGACCCAGACCGCTTTCCGGCGAACGTGCATCACATTTTTCAACCTTGTGCGCGTGTTACAAGAACGCGTACGTGGCGACGAGTGCATTAATTCACCGAGACGTTCACCGGGCTCTATTACGTCGCGGATTTTCGATCGCTCCGACATTGCTGTAATCGGTATGATCGGCCAACCACGCATATAAGTCGCGTGATTTGTTCAATTGACACGTTCATTAAAGCAAATTAAGTGGTATATCGCGTTTCGCATCTTATTATTTTACTTCGTGAGACTGCACCATTGATAAATCTCCGCTGCGTTCTTTTTCTTTCATATCTCCACAGATAGATTCAAACATAATTCATGTACGACAGCATTGATTGAAACTTTGTTTAAGCGCACTTATAAAAAAATAGCAACTAAAGGTGACAATATTATACAAGTTTGATATGTAGAATTATGTCCATAATTGAACAAATTAATGTCCATATATATAGTTGAATAAACTATTTTATAGTTGCTATAATTATAAAATAATTTATTCAACTACACGTAGGGGAGACCGGGGACAAAAGACATTTTGACTTTGAAGTGTTATAACAGTTAAAATATGATACTTACATTAAAAAAAAAGTATGTATCTTTAGATATAGAATTTATTTAGATATAAAATTTTCTTTGGTTTAATTATTTTATGTAATTAGAAAAAAGTTATGTTTGTTTAAAGACTATGAGGAATTTTGTTACAACCGTCCCAACCCCCAGGGACGATTATAACAGTAGAGGGGGATAATTGTACCACATTTGTCAGAGGCACGTAATATAACAACATAAGTCATACTCTTTCTTGCAGCTGCATAAATGGATATCTCGTCTTTCATAACTTTTTTAAATGTCTCTGTTTGTATAAAGACACTTCTTTTATATGTATAGTTATATTTGTCTCTTATCTGTCTTGTGTTTTCTTGTTAATGGGATTCTATGAAGAAAAATACAAATAACATTGTACAAAATAATACTAAAATAAAATTAAGTAAATTTGGGAATGATTGTAATGTTACAACTGACCCTAGGTATTGATTAGGTTACTATTGTCCCCTAATGATATTTTATGATTTATAGTAAATTTTTTAAATAAAAACCTAAATAAAAATCAACCCAAATGTACAAATTATCAACGCAGATAATCATTAAAACATATTATGATAATACACTATACCTTTATATTATAAAGAAAAAAAAATATTTTAGATTTTATGCACGCAATAAAACTTACTTGATGCATGAAAAAAGTAATTTTTGCTCCTGCACTCGTGCACGTTCCGCGAAAATCAGCATGTAACGAACGATTCAATGCCGATCTGTCTACAGAATTTTACCATGCAGCCGCATACACATATCTATTATAGTTTAAGAAATATTAACGATGTTACTATTGTCCCGTGTTACTTTTGTCTCCGGTCTCCCCTACTCTCTAAAACTTTTAGAGTGAATCAAGGAAGACTGAAGACTGAAATCTCACTCTTAAATATTGAAAATTGAGTCATTCTTTCTTAAAACTGGGTCAATTATCATTCTTTAAAGTGAGGCTCCATTCGAAAGAATTTAGAGAGTATATTTGTTCTAGATATAAAACTTGTATAATTGTGTCACCTTTACAATTGCTACTATTATGTCTTTTTCTCTAAATGCAATCTTCTAGACACGTGAATGTATGATCGTCAGAAAACCTTTATCTAAAAAGATAAATAATCAGCTGAGGATTCAGTGCCGAACTTGAAGCCTGGCATAGCGGACGAAATTAACGATCGCAAAATAGCAAGTGAATCAAGGACATACATAGATATATCTGGTTCTAATTACATTCCTTGGCACGTTATAATGTGTAGAATACTTCGGCATCTCATGCATTTTGATTTTATTGTAGTTCCGTGTCAAATTGATGTTCCATGAAATCGAATCGCGGAGGATACCGAGATCTGCATATTAACGTTGAGTTACGTGAACGATACTTTTATATTTTACTTCCTTCAGCGCCTGTTTACTGTTGTACGTCGTTAAGAATCGCCGCTTAGATTTTAGAGAAATAAAAACGAAAATAATCAAGATGTGATCTCAAATAAAGAGAGAGAGAGAGAAAGAAAGAGAGAGGAATTATCGAGTTCCTCTACGAGGAAGCGTTACTTCTGCCATCTAAAATCAAAATGATGAAATAAAATAGATACATCAAATCTAAAATATATATATATTATATTTATATACTTATAATATACAGAATGTTTCGATTTTCGCAAATCAATACCACAATAAGAAGATTCTAAAAAAAAAAATAAATTTAAATATTTGTCATTTTTGTTCCAAGTAGTTTTTGAGGTATAAAAATTAAAAATTGGCTAATTACAGATTACGATTAAATGGCTGTTTACCTGTGAGTCGCCACGCACCAATAGGTGGTTTCCATTTGATGACACAAATCGACACAAGTCGACGTAAGTATCGGCCTATCTTTGTTACTCTCCGAAGAAGATGGAATGATGTTTGTGTCGACTTGTGTGACTAAATGGAAAGCACCCACTATTAACGCTATCGATGTGCGACTCACGGACAGACAACCATTTATCCGTAATCTGTAATTGGTCAATTTTAAAACTATTGCTCAAAACAAAAATGGGGGATACCTCTTTTCAACTTCTTTTTAACTCCTTTTAACTTATTTTTTTTTTGAAAATTTTCTGGCTATGACATTTTGATTCGTCAAATTCGGGACTCCCTGTATGTGTATATATTTTTATTCACAAGGAAATATTAATACAATATGCAAAATGCGTAACTTCCAACACTTAAGGAAGAGAACAGGAGATTAAAGGCGATGTAGAAAATTAATTTGTATAATTCAAATTTTATTAAAAATATAGGAGCTTTCTATCATTGAAGACAGGCCCAAAAATTTTTGGACCTTACGTTTTACCACGATTGCATGACTTTTGAGTAAGTAATTTGTTAGTCACCTAGTCATTTTCCTCAAGACACTTTGCTCTTCAAGTGGAACCTAAAATAGATATTTAAAAAGTATTGTTACACAATGGTAACAACTGCATAAACGTGAAACTTTAATCTTCACGTAAACATTATTATTTATGTTGCTACTATTTTGTTATAACATTTTTTAAACATCCCTTTTTAAGTTAAATCTATAAAACAAAATATTTTTAACAAATTTTATTACAAATTAATTTTTTATGTTATGAATATGATAGTAAATAATATTTAAACAAAGAATTATGCTTATTTATTCCTTTTCCTGAAATAAATTCGCTTTTGCCAATTAAACCATACAAATCTTCTGTCTCCTCTTAAAGTTTAACAAGATTCAAACTATACTTTTTTATTAGCCACTATACTTGAGAACGAAACAATCATATTACTACGAGATATCCGTCAGGAAGGAATAGACATTTCAAATGGAAATGTTACATCTCGAGTCTCATATATCTGAATAAACGTAGATTTTTTATATCCTGCTTTTATTTTTATTTATCCTCGGTACTCCATTTTTTGAACGATCGCACCTCCGTTTTGTGCGATCGCGCGATCGGGAAATCTTCCTATTCATTCCGATTTCATTGCAGCTCCGGACAGAGCAGCGCAAGGATCAAGCCTGATGTCCGTATGGTCGACCAGCACCGGACGAAATTCATTGTTTGGCGCGGAGAGCAGCGGAGCGGTGCTCCCCTCTTCGCATTTGCCGACCCACGTACACGTGGTGCACGAACACCTGCGCAACGCTGACGGCCACTGCTTTCACAAACCGTTCCACGATCACTGTCAGGTCGGTAGATTTGCCTTAGCTGATCCTTCTCCACGGCAGAGATCCTTTCTTTTTCATCCGCTCCGCGAGTACGTGCCTATCGCGTATATGTATATGCGTTTTTTTTCCCTCCGTTCATTCTGTGCTGTTGCCACTTTGACTACCTATATTTTACTTCGCTTTTCATTAGTTGTTTTCCGATTTACACCGATTCTCAGATAATTCTCACTTGTAACGTCATCATTCAGCTGAATGCGCGTTCCTTTTGCATTCTGACAAGTGAGATTCAACTGAGTTTTTACCTATAATCTGTACAAGATCGAGACCGCGTGTGCTTTAGTGAATCTCGTAAACTCACTTCAGAGTGAGGTTATGAACCTGTGTTGACATGGGATAACTTTTTATCAAAGTAAACAAGTAGTGACGTCATTAATCTGACAAGGAAAGTTTCACAACAATCCGGAACCGATTTGATCCTCCATGAAATATGTTGTTAAACACGAAAATCTAAGAGACACGTATTTTTTTATACACTGAAAAAAAATATAGTCAATTTTAATAAATATTTAGTTCAATACTGCCAACTAAACATTCACTTACAGTAAATAAATATTTGTTTAGTAAAAAGAATGATTGTTAAATCAAATTAATGTTTCTTGTAACAAATAAATATATCTTTATATTTAATAAATATTTAGTTGACAGTAAGTTGGCGGTATTGAACTAAATATTTGTTAAAATTGACTATATTTTTTTTCAGTGTACGTGCGCTAACTCATGTTTAAGGGGTGTTTCATCCCTTAAACATGAGTTAGCCTACGTATAAAAAAATACGTATCTCTTAGATTTTGTGAATAAAATATTCAGCTCACACACACTTCAGACTCAGTTTCACTTGTGTGTAAATGGAAAGCAACTATTATGTCATTATTATTCTCGTTCCCGGTATTCACTTCACGATTGATTTGAGCTAATTAATGTTCTTTTTATTATTGCCGGGAAAATTGCAGGATGAGTGATTTTCCAATGTTAAAGACTTTATTTCTCTCATATTCGCTGAGAATGATTTGTTAACATAAGTGTTGAAATTTTAAGTTTCAAATACATATAATGATACATGCAATATAATGGTATCTATATGTGTGAGATATAAATATTTGCGATATAAATAGTGAATGTTTCACTGAATTTATTTCATGTTTACAACATTCAAATAAGCATTTTCTATTTCTGTATAGTGATTATATGAAATATTTACTTCTTCTAAATAATTATTTACAATTATCTATTTATTATTTCAATTTATATTTATTTCTATCAACACTCGATATTAAGAAACGCATTATATATGAAAATCATGCATTTCGCGGGTTTTCTCCATGTCCAGATCCATTCTTGGAATACCAACGTTTCGTGAATCTTGCAGTCCACTTCATCAGAGCGAGGAGCAGCTTGATACTGAATATCAAACGATTATATGTGTAAAAGTAAAATTCTCTCAAATTAGAATTGTTTGTTTATTAAACAGAGTAGATTTAAGAAATCGATAATAAAAGAGACGAATGAAATGATTATTACGTTTTAAATAATTATTAATTCTTCTCTTTTATTATCGAATTCTCTAATTTACTCTGTGTAATAAACAACAGTCGTTTCTATTTCTGGAGAATACTTTTAAACATGTAGTAATACGTTTCTCATAATATTCGTGTATTGATAGAAATTATTAAGATTTGATAGAATTATTAAGTTTATTTTTTTTAATCAATAAACTTATTTTGCTTACATAAAAATATTCGATTATTTTTTTATCTTTCATTACTACGTAAAATAACGTATTAAATCGTATAAGCTTTTATCAAGTTTAATTATTGCGTAATTACAAAAATGAGAGAGTAGAGAGAAAAATTAAGATTAGCTCAATTTTCTAATTTATATATATATGTATATAAAATGCACATTTCTTATGTTTAAAAAATCGTAGTCTGTTATCAAAATATTTTCCGATACATTACTGGAAGTAATGAAATGTTCGATAATAAGATCGTAGCAGGATCAATATACATTAGATTTCTTATGATTCTAATACGTAGAACTGTTTCTATTGAGTACGTAATAATAGATCTGTTTTCTTCGTATTCGTAATAATACCTTCAACGCCGCTTTAAAGCAGGAATTTTTAAAACGGTGTAAACAATACCGATTTTACATGATAACGAATTTAATTAATTTATTAATTAGTCAGTAATAATATTAATGTCGGTATATTATTGATTAATTTTCACTGAGAGGAGAACTGTAACTATAATTGCATGTTACATAATATGATTATTATTACTATAATGTTAGCAATAATAACTGTATGTATAGTTCTCATTCAATATATATTAACAAATATATATTGTTGACAACTGAAAATGACTATAATTACCCAGATAACATTTATGTTGCGTAAGAATATCCAAAAGATGTTTTTTTAGATATCTTATGTCTAAAAGACGTCTTTTAGATATCTTGCAACATGCATGTTATTTAGGTATAGTTATTATTACTATATAAAATAATTGCAATTACTTAGTTAAATATTCTTTGAAACAACAATATAATATATAGTTATTATTAATATTAACAGCAGTAAAATAATCATAATTGTAGTAACAAGTAATTATAGTTACAGATGCCAAAATTTTTTTTCTCTGAGTTCAATGTTCAATACCAATATAATTAAAGTTTGTAGCGTTGTGGTTTTATAAAAATAGAAGTATTATTCACATATCGATATACAATTACCAGTGAAATTATTTCAATATCTAGATTGCTTTAAAATAATACATTACTTCAAATTCGATCATACGATTGGTTGAGCGTCAATGCGATACCGTCAGCTTCACTATGGTTAATCTCATTCACGGTTGACAAATGCATGTTTTTTAAAAATCCTTTTCACTTATAGCATTTTTCATTGGCAAAACTAGTGCGCACTCAGTGCACATTAAAGCTGTTGTACACTATTCTAATCTAAATGTAAAAATATATCTTAATTGATAAAGTGCTTAAAGTATATTTTATCAAATAGCACAATAAAATGTATTGAATATTTCGCGGTTTAATTCGTTTGTATATTTTTATTAAACGTACATCTTTATGACGATTTGTGTACAACGGCTTTAAAGTGCACTAAGTGCACACTAGTTCTGCCAATGAAAAACGCTATTACGGATTATATGCTATTTTTTCGAACATCGTTATTACACTGACTTTGAACGCGCAATTAGTCGCATATTCTTCAATTCTTCACTTTGCATGTGTGTTACGTACTGATAATTATCCGGATGTCGTTCGTAACGATATCGTCGTAATATTGTACTTCCCCTTTTTTTTCTTTGTACGCCGCGAAGACTGAGTTGAGTTGCCTTTGTATTTCATGGCAATTTATGGCAAAGTGTTTTCATCGAATGAACAAAATAGTATTTTTGATATTACTGATATGTTTGTACATTCAATTATAATGTAGATTTCAAATAATGATAGTTAATTAATCTTTGTTATGGCAAGAAAATTTATGTGCATTCTTCGGGAGCTGCATGTCCGATTACTGTAAGCTTATTGCGATTAACAGGATAAAAATAGATAAACATACGTATCTGCAAATAATGATACAAGATATACGACGTTCTCGTTATGTATGCATCCTCTTTTTAACTTATTGGTATATGTAATGTGCTTTGCCGTGTGCTGATCGCGTGTTTATTATAATCACCTGTTTATTGTTCATGAAAAAAAAATTTGACGGAAGAAATGTAAATAATCTAAATAATGTGATTTGTATTATGTATGTACAAGTCGAAGCAATCTTAGACAACACAAAATCCAAAATCGGGACATAAAACATCTTAAAAGCGTCTTTTACAAAAAGGTCTTTCTTTAGTTCTAATTGTACGTGTATATATACATGTTGTCTGGTATACAACTCACGAGCAAGTGCAAATGTTTGAAAGTGTTTGCCTGTGTACATCGAGTTGTTGAAATACACAGATTGACATTGAATACATATATCTTTTTCTTAGCTTTAAACAAACAAAAGATAGTATTGTGTGACAACGTGTTTCTTTTTCGCTCGTCAGTCATTTCTCAAGACGTATCAAGACGCGATGATACATCTTGACGTAGGTAGAAAAAACAATATTATTTAATCATATATCATAAGTTGGTGTTTCTTGATATCACATTTATTAATATTTACATCCAATCGTCGGATTTGGACATGAAAGTAAAAATCATACGAAACGCTAAAAGAATCAAGAATATTCCTAAAGCACTCATTTTGCACATCTTGTGGCAAGATGTGCTTGTAAATGCCGCAATATTTTACAATGGGTGTATATCGTTCACACACTTTATTTTCCCTATACTTTTTTCGCGCATTTTGCATCCGGGTCATACTTTTTCATTATCTTCTATTTAACGTCTTGCTAACATTTCCGCCCGACCGGAAATCTCAATCGCGCGAAGATCGGCGATCGTAAATTAAATTGAGTCATCTTCCCGGAGAATATGTGAAACAACGAGTCACGATAAGTAAAGTCTCTCGTTAATGCATGCATCAGCGCAAGTGCTCCCTCGCACGCAATGTTCCTATGTATAATATGTGTGCATGTAAACGAGTATGTGTGTGTGCGTGTGCGTATGTGTGTGTGCGTGTGTGCGTGCGTGCACGTGTTTCTTCGTCCTCACGCTCGCCAGACCTCCCGCAAGACGCAGTCAGATCTCGCCGTAACGTATCAGCCACCGTTTTCGTTTCTACGTTTTTTCATTAATTTTCCTTATTATTTGTTTCGTTCAGCATCCATTGGTTTTTTGTCCTACTACTGCGGGACTTTTGGCAAGTTCTCCCATTGGCACCGACGTTGCCATCGATTTCTGGTACGTGCCTCTCTTTTTTACTCGCGTTTAAGCTTCCACGAAGAGTTTATTCCCCGTGAGATCGCAAGGTCAAGTGTCGCAGGCTTTATAGTATCCCTTCCTCCCCGCCCCTCTGTGAGACAATGAGAATGCGATCACATATCTCTTCCTACGATTGCGCCCTTCCATTCAGTCTAAACTAATTTCTTTCTGCGTTCGTTTTGTTCGTCACAGTCGACGATGTCGCAAGCGGGGGATGGCCTTCACACACCGGGCTACTTGTCCTGGAGAAAACTGCAGCTGAGCCGCGCGAAGCTCAAGGCGTCCAGTAAAACATCAGCCCTGCTATCCGGTTTCGCTATGGTAAGAAAACGTCGCTCGCGGAAGCGAAACGATCCTTCGTCGAACCATCAACAGCGGCGCGATAAGTTTTTATCACGATTTCTCTATATTCATAGATCGACGCGCGTCCGCATCCTCCGCGATTAATTAATCGAGCTCACCGTAATAGATTACATCGTTTGGTTTTGTAATCATTACACGGAAATGAAAAAAAAAAGCCTCTGTGAACTGAAGAGCATAATTCCGGAAGCGATTTGTATTGTTTGAACAAACTCATCAACGCGAATGTTTCTCTAACGAATATCTGCGTAAATAAAAAATACCTACGTGCGCGTATAAAATTGTAATACTTATTTAAATATTTTTATATCTTTTAATAAATTTTAATAAATTTTATTGCTTCCTAATCGAGTATGCGAGTTGGTGGAATCTGAATGCGTTTTTGACATTTATTTGGCATTTAACTTTTTATTACTCGCGTAATTTATCCAGAACATCAAATCGTTTATCAAGTCACTAAACGTATGCTTTTTATACACATTATATTTGGCGCAAATTGTTGCACGATTTAAAAACAATTTTTGCCTTTATTTATCTAAAGAAGTATAAAATTATCAATCTTTATTTAATTCTTAATTGTAAATCATTAAAGAAAATAATGAAAATTGACATATAATGTTTGAGTTAGAAACACTTTATGCAAGTAATTACGTTAAAAAAACCACGCGAGTAACGATAGTCCGCGTTTCTTGGTGATATTCGGATGATAAATACGCTGAAGTAATTTCTAAGACTCGACAAAGATCATTGTCCACAGGTCGCCATGGTAGAGGTGCAGCTGAATCCCGAAACGCACGTTCCACCGGAGATGCTGATCGCCTTCGCCGTATGCACGACCTTGCTCGTAGCCGTGCACATGTTGGCGCTGATGATATCCACTTGTATACTGCCGAATATCGAAGCCGTATGCAATCTCCATAGCATAAGCCTTGTGCATGAGTCGCCACACGAGCGTCTACATTGGTACATCGAAGTCGCGTGGGCCTTCTCCACGCTGCTGGGCCTTCTTCTATTCCTACTGGAGATCGCGATACTCTGCTGGGTGAAGTTCTATGACTTTTCACAGGTCGCTGCTTGGTCGGCCTGCATAGTGTTGATACCAGTGCTGATAATCTTTCTTGCGTTCGCGATACATTTCTATCGGAGTCTCGTTGCACACAAGTACGAAGTTACGGTATCCGGTATACGAGAACTCGAGTTACTCAAGGAACAGATCGAGTCTACAGATGTGGAGGGCAGAAATGGCGTGAATCTTTTGCAGACCGGAGTAACGCATATCGTATGAATCGGTCTTTGCAATTTTTCTTGCCGCCGAAATTGGACTCGCGAATTGAACGCGACAAAAAGAATTTCCGTTCCGCGGAACACGGCGAGAAAGAAAGATAGAGACAGAGAGGCAGAGATCTTTTTCAAGACAACGTGCTGCGACGAGCGCTTGCGATGTTTCTCGGAGGATTTTGCTAGGAAAGTCTTTCGAACGTGAACCATTCGAAGAACATGACAGACAATCGTTTTCTTCACACACATCGGCACACACGCGCTACAGATGTTGCGAAGATTCGGTCAACAGATAAGGATCTTCCTCTTCTTTTTTTTTATACGCGTGTTTCTCTGTGATGTAAATTAGTATAAGCGTGATGAGACTCCGCTCATCTGCACGATGCGCGCGTTACAAAAGCATCGTGTCGACTTCAGGAAGGGGATACGAAATTCGATAACATCGTTGTATATGTAGGCACAAAATACATTCCTTTATTCGCGTTGCGACTTAAAACGTAGAAAGAGTAGTATACTTTGACTATTACCAGATCCTTCTGCGTGTTATCGCCGTACAGCGTAAAAAGCGATAATATAATAGCCTGAATTATCGAGAGGTGACATGACTGGCTATGTACTCGAATGTACTTATCTTTCGAAAAAATGTGCTTATTCGAGAAACGCGATCGATTTTATATTTATTAAGTGTTGTGACGTTATACTAGGCAGGTATAACATTATATCTGACACACATTATTTCTGCCATCTCCGACAAACGAAAGTCGATATTTTTTCTTAAATAGATAGCTGTTTTGCTTATCATTTTTTTAGCGCGTCAAGTACATTACTCTCAAGTAAGTACATTGTATTCAAGTATTTTGACTGCCGTAAAAATAAGGAACGAAATATCAAAAAACGGCGACTCGGATGTGGGTACACGATATCACTCGAGATATTACATTTCGACGATGAATGAAAGTCGAAAACGTTCATACAGCACAGATCATTCCAGCAACATTGTAACAACGTTGTATACGTTCAAGTAATATTGTAGTAACATTGCAAACGTCCCAGCAATATTGCTGAAAGCTTCTGTGCTGTACGAACATATATACAAGGTATTCTATCTAACGATGATCACTCTTTATCTTTGGAGGGTTCTTCTTTGAGTTCCCCTATTTTGACTTTCCAGCTCACTATATAGGGCCACAATATCATGCGATGATAATAGTGTTAATCCTTCTCAGGGACACACTTAGTATGTATCACAAATTTTGTCTCGAATTAGCTTAAAGTAGTAAAGCTTCGAGATGAAGCTCGTCAGAACGCTACGGCCTTAAGCCTTTTTCAGGTTGTTAATTATTCCTGCTTAAGCAGGTTATTCACATCAGATACGGCAATATTGCCCCTTAATTAGCAACTAGATAGAACGGTGATATCCAGAAAACCGCGTTTATAAAGTACGTGTGGAATTGAATCCGTATCTTCAAATCGCAATTCGACCATCCTGGGCCTGAAGCCATACGTGCCACCATCTTTGTAGGATAAGATTGAATCCAAAAATATTCAGATAAAAGTATGGTCTGGAGGGGGATTTGTGCTTACCCTGCAAAGATGAAAGAGATACGTTGAGTGGGACATCATGTATATGTCCAATTATTTGTATATATCATTTTGGCGCGTGAAATGCGCTGATTGCTAAAATAAAAATTAAAAAATGAAAATCTCTTTATTAATTCTCTCTATCAAAATAAAAAAATCGTACGTATAAAACATGCACGCATTATATTTTCGCGCGTAGTTTACCGCGAACTCGAGAAAGGCCAGTGAAACGTGAAACATTATGTTCAAATTGATCTGAGAAGAGACGTAAACGAAACGTTACGCAATGCACTTATAAGTATATCGCTACTCGACTGTTTATCTTCGGAATGTGCAACATCGGATATAAAGCTGGCTGTCGGATGTCTTCTATCGTGCTGTTCACGCAGACGTCATTCTCCCAAAGACCTTCCTGTACTTGACGTCTCTCTAAATGATAGAAAACACCTCGACCTTCCTTCTTGCCATTTGTAAAGTGACCCTCGTAAAGATTACCGTTTTCTATGAAGATTTTAAGATTAATATTTATAGGAATTTCTTGAAGATATAAGTATGAAGCGCCTTGAATGAGGAATAATGTAATTTATAGTTCACAATTTTCGCAAACGCAAAGAATAAAATCAAACACAAGCTAAGGACGTTAAGGAAAATGTATCACTTTTTGTTCTATGTATTACGTAATTAAAAAGAAATTGAGAAAGACTTAAGCGGATTCATTCTGCGATGCAGTTCTAAATTCCACATGTATATCTACTTTTTTTATTTCTTAATTAATCGCAACCTTGAATGAGTATCCCTTCTCCATGATAACGATCGTTCAGCCACGTGCCCTGGTAATATCCGCTGCCGCACTTGTACCAAACCCGGCCGCAACCATCCCGCTTGTTCTCTCGAAATGCGCCTTCGTAGTAGCTGCCGTCCTTGTACCAATTACTTCCGAATCCGTGCTTCCTTCCCTTCGCCCAGTTGCCGGCGTACACCTTGCGCACGTCGCCGTCTTGTGTAATTTTACTGAGGACGCCGTAACCGTGTCTCTGGTCGTTATACCAGTCGCCTTCGTATATCCAACCGTGACTGCGAAGGAACGATTCCTAACGAAATGGCGAATGAAATATCGGCAGCTTGGATGTATATAATCTCGCGGGCAAGTAGGATATTATATAACAGTGTATGATATACACAGAATGGTTACCATAAGTTTATTACTAATTTTATTGTATTGCTCAGATAAAGAATTTGTATAGATAAAGATCTAATATACAAATATTTATATATCGACGCCTGTTACGAAGAGTAGTACATTTCATTTGTCTTACGAAAAACAGTATATTACATGATTCCGCGAAAAGAAGCACGTTTCAATTTAATTAACGAATATTATCACGTTGTGTATTAATTGATGCATTGTGTATTAATTAATACACATTCTGAACATTAAGAGAACTATCAAGATTACAAAATTTATATGATTCTTCGATTATTTTTGTAATTTTCTTAATTTCGTTTCTCTATCCCTTACTTTAATTGGTGATTAAAACGTAATTGATCCAGAAAAAGAGTATTATATATAATTCATCACAGAAAAGTTAACTTATATTAAAATTACATTTTTATAATAGAATTCTATTATAAAAATTATACTTTTTGTAAAAAAAATCTTACGATTATCATATTAAAAAAAATAATTTTTTACATGTTTTGTTCGTAATATAGAAACATTAGACGAAGCGAAATTGATATTATCGATTCATGTTAAATGGGCACTCGAGAAGAACTTCCAGTGAACATAAGGCCTGTTCTTTTTAGCTGAACTTCTTGCACGGTTCTCAACATGGAGAGAAAAGGAAGAAAGATGAACCATGCAAGAACTTTAGCTAAAAAGAACAAACTTATCTTCGTGATACCTGTTGACTCCTATACCTTTGCCCTCCCTTTTATCATTTCTCCATTCACCCTTATAATGCGCTTTAGTAATACGTTTCGTCTCGGGCAAATATATAGCGTGTCGCCAGCCGTTTCGTTTGCAAGCTTCTATTCGCCGTTCGCACCACGTGGCTCTCTGTGGTTTCAAGAACGGCATTGCGCCGAATATTCACGAAGGAATAAACTTCTTAATTTGTCATTTCACTGATTTCCCAAGCAATCGATAATCGTAAATCGAGACAAAATTCATACTGCATAACGTGCGGAAAAATACGATTGCATTCATATCGCATTTTAAAATTTAAAGTAAATTCTTGGACTATATGTTCAAATTCCCCACCTGAATGTCCTCCCGTATCAACGAATGTTAAACAAGGATAATTATCCATGTATTATTTTTAAACGATACATGGGAATGGTCTGTATTTCTTAAAATTAAGAGAAAAGAGAAAAACAAAAATGAATAAATTTATTGGAATATTTATAATTACATTGATCAACGACTAGTGAATTTACTCACTTTTGTAATTTTCACCTTGTTCCAAGATATATAATCGAAACTCTAATACATGAGTGCATATTCTCAAGTTTAAGAGTCCCAGCAAACGAGAATGGATTGAAATGGATTGAAATGGATTCAGATTTTCAGAAATATAGATTCACGAATGTGTTAAAATGAATGCTTTTCAATCCTGAATGCATTTTTATTCATTTATAGGAATTGCATGGAGCATATCTCAATGCCTTTCAATCTAAAAATAATATCAGCTTTTTCTGTGCATTGTGAATACTGTTCAATTCAAAATTTTGAATAGGAAATGCAGTTTTTCAATCTACTAGCCCATTATAAGCGCGCGCTTACCTCATATGACTCTAAGTTAATCCCGATTCTTATAAACTGGCCTATACATTGTTTCATATTAATTCGTTTTGCATATTCTCACCAAAATGGCATTTTAATTGTTTTGAACGATCTTTTTATCACGAAAGTAAATTATTTATTTTTTATTTTTTTCATTTGATGACTCTTAATTTTTATATTATTTAACATACTTATTTTCAAGTTTCGAATCTTGATATAAAACATTATTTTTTTCCTACATATTTTTAGTTTTTAAACTTAATGTACTTTAAAACTATTGAACTCTATATACATACACGGTGGGCCATTTTACCCAACCAAATTTCTCCGTCGGTAAGGCAGATACAGAAAAATAGTTCAGACAAAACTTGTTCAGGACAATGGGGGTTATTTATCTGTGCTAATGATTTTGACCTTTAGGTCGATTTTTAAGGTTATTTGAAGGTCAAGGTCATTTTTTTAAATGGAATTATACGAATTTTTTTACATAATATGATTCCTCTAATTATTCTGCATATAATACTTCAATTCGCTGAAATCGAAAGACTTTTAATAATAACGTCAAAAAAATTAGTTCATCCTTTTTGATTTAGATTCCTGATTCACACTGCATCCGATTTTCGTCGTACGACG
>NW_017256500.1:3041277-3041743 GCF_001594055.1 Mycetomoellerius zeteki
ACGAAAATCGGATACAGTGTGAATCCAGCAATGCTCCTACCATAGCTTCTACTCACTCTATCAAGCGCGTTGGAGTGAATAAGAGCTATGGTAGAGGAGCACAGTATACAGTAGCGCAACTCTCTGTCGGCACTTTTGATGTTGGTGAAGCCAAAATCGTAGCGCGCATGCGCAAGTGAGACATTACATATGGTAACGCCATCTAGACTTCTCTCTCACTTAAGGCCATCACACGTACAAAAATTTTAGTCGTAATCGTAAGGCCGTAAGCAAATCGGTCAATCACAGTCGAGCGTTTTTAAACGCGAGATCGTAATTTTGATTGTGATTGGTTGATTTACTTGCGACCTCACGATTACGATTAAAATTTTTGTACGCGTGATGGCCTTAATGCGGGGTCTACAATAGAAGTCGTAGCAGTCGTAGGGTCTTAAGTCGTAGAAAATTAACCAATCACAGTCGAATA
>NW_017256500.1:3041851-3042066 GCF_001594055.1 Mycetomoellerius zeteki
CTGCAACGGTTAAGAGAAAGACCGAAAACACAAAGAATAAGTGAGAGAAAAGTTCAGATGGCGTTACCGTATGTAATGTCTCAACTTGCGCATGCGCGTTACGATTTTGGCTTCACATAATGGCTGCGTTCAGCAGAACGTTTGTTTTGCAACTGTTGGAAATTTCCTTCGCGCTAATTGGATCATACTTTTAGATCTAGAAGAATGGTCCTATC
>NW_017256500.1:3042483-3052042 GCF_001594055.1 Mycetomoellerius zeteki
CGGGCCAGCGTCTTCGCTTTCTCTCTTTTCAATGCCCAAATATATATCTATCTTATTTTAAGTTCAAAAATTTTGGGGAATTTCAAGCAACGCGAACAGACTACCTACAGTTTCTTTATTCTCTTTTTCTTTCCAACATCAAAAGAAAAAAAGGATAGATTAATTGTGTAGAGAAGTTCAGTAAAAAAAGAACAAGCCTCGTGTCAATAAAAGCAGAAGAAGAAGAGAGAGGGAGCAAGCGGCGAGATGAGTCGGCCAGCTGGAGGCGAGAGAGAGAGAAAGAGAAAGAGAGAGTGAGGCTCGCCACACGGCCATATTGCCGCGATCGAGCATAGTGTTTGTTTTGTCGGTGGAACGGTGGAAGCTGCGCGTTGGTCCTATGCGTGCGCGCGCGCACGCATACGAATCTGTCTCCGCGTCTCTTGTCAAGCAAGCTGGCAGATTGTGGCAAATCTCAAGCGATCACCGCGCCCATTTGAAGTCGCTGACGGAACCCGTCGGTGTTGTGTTATATCATTCAAGACACCCCGCCTTCCCTCTCTCCTCCCACCCCTTCTCTTGAGCCCCTCGTATCCGACGTCGGTCCGCGCCCCACCCTTCTCCCCCCGACCCCCGGGGGGGGCCACGGCCCTCGCGACTGGGTGTCAGTCGCGCACGGGACACACGGGTAAGTCCGAGAACACTGCGCCACCACCGACAGCAGTAGCACCATGGCGTGCGCCACGCTCAAGAGGTCCTTGGAATTCGACCCGGTGCACAGCCACGGCCGGCCCAGCAAACGACGGAGGTGCATGCCGATGTCGTGTGCCTCGCCCGGCGCTTCCGCGTCGTCACCACGGAGTGGACCGCTGCCGCAGAAATCGTCGCCGTTCGGCGAGATAGCTAGCAAATTGACGCCTGGTAATTACACCGCAGGCTACGGCCATTTTTTCTCTCGCTCTCCGTCGCACCCGTCGCATTTCCCCTATGTTTTATCTCTGTCTCTCGCTCTCCTCTCCTCTTTCGCCTTCCTGTCGTTTTCTTTCTCTCTCTCTTTCTCTCTCTCTTTTTCTCTCTTTCTCTCTCGCTCGCGCTCTCTCCGTCCCTCCCTCGCAAGCATATTCGTCTTCATTGCGCATAGAGAGAATGAGCGTGAAGGGGCGTGAAGGGATAGGTGAAAAGATTGGGCGAAAGAGAGAGATGGCGAGTAGGGGCGGCTAAGCTCCAGCGATTTAAAACCCGTCCACACTGGGGAAGGGGGGAGGGCACGCGTAAATCATATGGTAATGTAACGGACGCGCTTGGGGATTCGGGTTTTCCTTCCCTTTTTTTCTTTTTCCCCTCCGGTTTTTCCGTGCTGCGAAAAGAAGCTCGCAAAGATGCGCCTGGAGAAGCGTTTTCTACTTTCCATGCACGCGCGACAAGTCTGTGGTAGTACATATATATGTATACATATATATATGCTAATACAAGAGATCGTTATATACATATTTATACATGTATGTGCTAATACAAGAGATCATTATATACATATATATATACATACACATACATATTGAAAGTGATGTTTCATTTTTGAAAGAGAGTTATCGCTGACGCGTCCGTCTTGTCAACAGGAATACTTGAGAGACATGATTAGAGAATTTAGATTATGTTAAAGGATGGAAAATAGGATATTATTCAGGTACACTGAATAAGTCGTGCTTAAACCTGTGTAAGTGGTTGAAAACACAAAAACCACAGTTGAGAAAAACTAGGAGAAATGAAAACAGCTATTAGAAACGTGCCAACTGACAGTGAAATATAAGATAAATATAAGATAAAAGCTACCAACGGAATAAACAGATAGTAAATTGAGAGAGAAACGATAACTAATCCAGTCAACATGCCACAAGTTGTCGTAAAAAACATTACAAGTACATTTATAAAAACATAAATGCTATATGCCTATCATTAAATTATTATCCAGATTTTATAAGTCGTTACAGTAGCATGCGACATACCTGGACGATACATGATATTTAATGTAGTGTATTAATTATTTATATAATATGATATTCAGAGATGCCAAAGTTAATGCTATCGTAATGGCAACGTTTCATTAACCTTGCCGTTCACTTCATCAGGGCGAGAAGCGCATTAATAATGTATCACGATGGTATAAATATATAATTAAAAAATAGTAAAAGGAACAAGCTCTGTTGGAAAGTTTGTCATTTTAACTTTCACCAAATCACCCTTAAGTATTTATCTGGGCAAATATTTTATTTTTAAATTTAAATATTTTCGTTTACATAAATTTTACAAGTCTTATTACCATAAAGAAGTCTTATTACTATAGGAACTGTTAATTTCGTATAAATAGGAATCAATAAAGTACACATTTTTAGTGTTATTTTGAATACGAGATCCCTGCTTATAAATATAATATTTATCTCGATAAATTATTGTTTAACTGCACATCAAATGGAGTAACAATCAATTTTACTTGTTAAAAAAAGTTTTGCGCATCTCCTTCCGCGCTGACTCTCAGTAGCCTAGATTATCTTTGTTTTTGTTATTTTAAAGAGAGAGAGAGAGAGTCCTTGATAAACACATTTATTTTCTTGTATATTAATGTATTATAAACTAACTAATACGTTAACTACCGTTTTGAAAGTTAATCCAAATTTAAAAAATATATAAAATGTATTTTTAAACATTGTACATTTGTTTATGCAGAAAAGATGGCTGCCAACATCAGAGAAGAAATCCGCAGATTGCAGCGACGTAAACAATTGCACTTTCAACCTCAGACGAACAGCGGCGATTCATCAGACATGGAAGGACCTTCTAGTCCTTCTGGTCCATCTGGCTCTTCTTTAACTCTCTTTAGTCATAACACTAGTGGAAAAGAAAAGCCACTTTTCACATTTAGACAGGTAAAATCTAATTATATATATATTTTTGCATATTTTAATAGCAAATACAAATATGAGGATCTGTCTTTTGTTTATGTTCCCATATAGCACAGAAACTTGCAGGAACATTGCTGCAATGTTTGCAATATTGCTGGAATGATCTGTATAGAATTGGGATTACTTCATTAGAGATAAATATCAATTATTATAAGTAAAAGTTTTGATTTGTCCATAAAATTGATATTATAGGTTGGCTTGATCTGCGAGCGAATGCTCAAAGAGCAAGAAACGCAAATCCGAGAAGAGTATGATAAGATCTTACATTTAAAGCTCTCCGAACAGTATGATGCTTTTGTTAAATTCACATACGATCAGATACAAAAAAGATTTGAATCTGCAGCTGCACCGAGTTGTAAGTACTTACTTTAAGATTGATGATGTTTACACGTCTTTTGTTTTTCTCGTATTACTCTACACGATTTTTATATTTCCAGATCTATCATAAGAAAAGTTTCTTATTTATAAGAAGACGTTTCTGTGAGGAGTATTAGGTAAATTTTATGAACATGTTCTTTTTTTTTCTAGAGAAAACTGTGAAACATTTAATTAATAAGATATAAAGCAGAAATCTATCACTACTTTTTTTAAAAACATTTTATCATATTGTAGATTTCTACTGTGTGAGACAAATTTTGCTTGCGCCGAGGTTTGCAGCGCCGCCTCGCTTCGGGAATCACCTCTAAAAAGATAAATGGTTTCAGCAGTGTCTAATAAAAAAAAAAGAACTAAAAAAGGTGAGAACGGGGAAAGATAAAAAAAAAATAATGATTAGTAATGTAAGTTCGTAGAGAGAAAGAGAGTGAGAGTGAGAGAGAGAGAGAGAGAGAGAGAGAAAAGTAAATTACGGTGAATTGTAAACATATTACGAAAATTTACCATGTATACTTTCGAGACTAACAATATTTGTACTGTTCGACATTAGAAGTGCGCTGGTATCAGGGAACTGATTCTACTTATGTACAAATGTTATTACGGTTAAAAATACGATATATTTACACAGTGCAAGGCTAAAACGCAAGGCTTGATATCCAGCTAAAAGAAGAGAAAAAGAGAGAAAGCTGAGAGGTTTATTTCTTGTTTGTCACACACACACACACACACACACACACACACACACACACACACACACACACACACACACACACACACAGATATATTTTTCTCTTAGCTTGTTTGGAATATTGTAAAATGTAAACGGAAATTTGAGACACTGCGCATGTCGTATAGATAGAGCATTGTGTCGAAAATACTAAGTAAGGTATTTCAATAAGTTTTTTGTTTGTTCTTGACGCTACGACAGTTTAGACATTGCTCAAGTATATACGGCAACCAATGCTCTAAGCATCTTATCGCAAATGTGTGGGATGACATCTTGCGAGGCTGGAGATAATGTGCATTCGTGAATAAAAGGATTGCCTTTTCGAATCCTATCTGCTCAGCGAAGAGCGGGATAACGTTTAGAATCCAATGTATGATTGCGATAAATTAAAATTAAGAGATTAAATAATTCTACGACTTTTACTTGTAAATTAAAATTTACAAGAAAGCCACATTAGTATAATGACTTGTTAAATTGATAGTGATGAATTTGTTTTGATTGATTTTGAAGTTATACATTCGTATTAGATTCTAAGATTTTTTCCTTTGGCTAGAAAATTTTCTATTTCACATAGATATACAGAAAAGTAAAAGTGAAAATTTTTTTGCAATTTTTTTAATTTTTATCAAAAATTCTTGTAAAAAACAAAATAAAGATCTCATTTAAGATAAACGTTACGAAGAGCTGTAAAAGTGTCGGGATAATATTGTAGACTATAGTAGGCATTGTATGAAGGCATTGTGAAGCGTGACTATTTGGAATAAAGATTTCATAAAATCTCGTCACACACAGCATTTCTGTTCCCTGGTAGCAACGAATTTCTGTAGTTGTAATTTAAAAAAAAAGTGCTGAATAATGAATATAACTATATACTGTACTCTAACTGTGCCTATTATTAGACATGTTTGTCACGATTATTATTATTATTATGTTATTATTTACTGTTATCGCCGTCGTAAAAAATTTTTTATAGTTTGTAGCAATTCTCATTACGTTGTAATACCATATGCTGCGCGCGATGTTTTCTTTTTCTTTTTTTACTCGATTAAGATAGGGTCCTGCGAGTCTTGGTGGTTGCGTGCATTTTTTTATGTCCCAGCGTGAAAATTTTTGTTTCGCCGAGTATTGAAAAAAAGCATTTAAAGCACCAAGTAGAAAGTTCTGTCGAAAGTTGTAAGCACAATGTAAAGTGATCTTCGATCGACTATGCCTATGGTCACGACTGTCGAGGAAGTGACATGTACGATTTCGATGGGCATTCGAATTACTACTGCCTTTTTCATATTGCGTAAAAGAAAAGAAAGAAAGTGTCTCTCAGTTACCACAATATTTTTGGGAGCATCGTACGCCGATGGTGTTCACGCCCACACACGTAAACACAGAAAAGTATATACTATGTTACATCGATTGTCTACAGACTATTGATTGTGAGAAAAAAAAGAAGAAATAAATTACGAAGAAATATAAGCGGGTTTAATTATTAACGCTAAGTAATGTCTACTTGACGCTCGCGATAGATACGCGTTAAAGAAAATCGTGAACACGCGAGCGATCGTTTCATGAAAAATTCAGGGGATTTCATTTAAGCTGCAGAAAATACCTCCGTATTATATTATTGTAAACATTCATTATCGAAATAAACTTAAGACTGAAGAGGTGTGAGACTATTATTTCCCTCAATAAAATTATCATTCTTCTATACAAGACATAATTGTTACAAACGATTTACTTTACAATTTGTAGGTAAAATATTGCGAAGAAATATATACACAAATGTTTCATATTACAATGTTACTGGTGTTGAATATTTATATCTTGACCAAATGTGCAATGATCGAAAATGTACATGACGATTCTTTCTGTCACACATAACTCGCAATCCTTTTAAATCAGTTTTATAACGAAGTAATCCTATTAGCAGTATTATTAGTAGTACGGCTTCGAGGGAAGCCCCGGCAAGACTATATGAATCCGGACTGGGTGCTAGAGACGTGTCACTTCTGGGCGGGAAATAAGTTTCTCTGCTAAAACACTTTGTTCGTTTAGAAAAAAAAAGTGCCAAATGTTCCCCGTATTATTTTTAGCCTTCGTTGTAGCCATTAAGGTATTTAAAAAGGCCACTCCTAATGGTGAGTACGCTCAATTCTATCGAGACTTTTTCAAAATCTTATATTCCTTAATGAGCCGCCCTTAATGATGTCACGTTAAAATATCCTATAGGCAAAATTACGGTATATCTGGGCAAAAGAGATTTTATCGACAATCTAGATCGCATTGATCCCATCGACGGCGTTGTCGTCGTAGAAAATGACTACCTTCAGGGACGCAAGGTCTTTGGTCAGGTAGGTAAAACACAAAGACATGGTTCTTGCTCAGAAAGTCGTCCAGCACATTTCTCGTTAATATATAATAATGTAACGTTATATATTGTATTTAGGTCTCGACAACCTACCGATATGGCCGTGAAGAGGACGAAGTTATGGGAGTCAAATTCAGCAAGGAGCTGGTATTAAGTCGCGATCAAATAATACCAGTGAAGAAGGAGAAGCAGGAGACTACATCGATACAGGATCGCTTGCTGAAGCGCTTAGGTTCAAATGCATATCCATTCATGTTCTATTTTCCGCAAACGGCTCCTTGCTCGGTCACCCTCCAACCCGGTGATGATGATCAAGGGAAACCCTTAGGAGTCGAATACGCTGTGAAAATATTCGTTGGAGATAACGAAGAAGATAAGGTATAAAAATAGGAGATGAGACACAGATACATGAATATAAGAAATTAATGCAAAATATAAAAATAAATTAATTTAAACCAGAATTTCTGCAAAAACCTGCTTTATATTTTATCAGGGACACAAAAGATCTTCTGTTTCGTTGACCATCAAGAAGTTACAGTACGCTCCACCAATACGAGGACGCCGACTTCCCAGCTCTTTGGTTTTTAAGGGATTCACTTTCTCCCAGGGCAAACTGAATCTGGAAGTCACACTAGACAAAGAGCTCTACTATCACGGCGAGAAAATTGCGGCGAACGTCACAGTTACGAACAATTCGCGAAAGGCAGTAAAAAACATTAAGGTATATTCTAAAATTAAATTCCATCCTTTTTTTCTCGTGAGTCAATTAAAATTAAATCAAAGAAGTGTTTGCATTTTACGCTATCTCGTGTTTTATTCGTAGTTGTACGTCGTTCAACATTGTGAGGTGACCATGGTAAACGCCCAATTTTCGCGACACATAGCTAGTTTGGAAACTCGCGAGGGTTGTCCGATCACACCAGGTGCATCTTTTATGAAACAATTTTATCTTGTGCCTCTGGCCAGCAGCAACAAAGATCGGCGTGGCATCGCTCTCGACGGGCATCTCAAAGTGCGTAATAAGCTTAAATAAGCTTGAAATGATTAAACATAATTATTTTATTAATCAGTGACTTTTTTCTTATGTTATACTGTTAAAAGATATAAAAGATTATATAACATAAACTTTGCCAATATTGTGTAGTATATTTATTTAAAAATATTGTTTATATAAATATGATAAACTTATAAAAATTAATGTTTTAGTATAATGTAGAAATATATAAAAAATATAATATATAAAAAATTAATGTACTTAGAATAATATGGAAAAATTCATCTTGAGTATTCTGTTTAGGATGACGACGTAAATTTAGCATCCTCAACTTTGGTAGCCGAGGGCAAGTGCCCAGCTGAAGCTTTGGGTATTGTAATCTCTTATTCAATCAGAGTAAAGTTGAATTGTGGTACTCTGGGTGGTGAGCTGGTTACTGATGTTCCATTCAAACTGATGCATCCAGCCCCTGGTATGTCGTTTAAAATATTTTAATATTGTATATGTATTGTAATTATTGTCATGTAAATATTTTAATTGAACAAAAAAATTTCACTTTCATTTTTGGACGAAAGAATTTAGAATTTAAATAAATCATTTTAAATTTCCAATTCAGATTTATTCAAGCATTTTCTTTCTTTGTGCAGGCGCCATTGAAAAAGAAAATGCCATATTGAAGAAAAGTAAGAGTATCGACAAGGCACGGTACGAGAACTCCTGCTACGCCAACGATGACGACGATAATATCATATTTGAAGACTTTGCTCGTTTGCGCTTGAATGAACCAGAGTAAACCAGAGAGACAGATAGAGGAAAAAAGCGAAAGATTAGCGCTTTTTATCTTGCGATTACTTTAAAAGAATCCTGAGCTTTCTGTTCGTGGTGAATTATCTTTCGTGTTTAAAATTAAAATTTTCATTTTTCAAATATTAAATCTAAAATTAAGTACACATAATTAAAAAACATACGACTTAAGATATTTTATATAATTTACTAAAAATTTTTGTCTCTTTGGATTCTTTTGATTTCGTTTCTAATAAACGACGAGCTGTGTTAAATGAATGTAGATAAAAAAAGAATACTATTTTAAAAAATTAACAATATAATATTATGAAACTGTTACTAAAGAAAAAAATTTTTAAAATATAAAAAAAGCGAAAAGATAACTAAATATAAAAAAATCGTCTTGGAATTTCTGTGCAATGGTGGTGGTTGGACAGAAATTCATTGCAAGATGAACAAAAAAAAAGAATGTCAAGTAAGCTTAATAATTGTATGGTTAAATTTAAGAATTTCCCGTTTTACCAGAAGTGACATGGTATATTATTCGTCCCAATTAATTTCTTATGTTTTACGATATTCCACACATTCAATTATTTATTTATTAACAATGAACTGTTAATTGACGATACTATTCAGTTGCAATTACATTAGAAAATACATATGAAACTGTAAAAAAAACGCACCTTTATCTTTTCTCTATTCAAATCAATTTTTCAAATCCTTTAGATGTTACAGCAAATACATGCACCTGCTATTATCGATATAGAGAAATACATACAGGACGATCCTGTCAGGATTGCTACGTCACTATGAAAGATCATCGCATCATTATCGAAAATTATATATATTTTGTGGCTATACAAAATATTACAGAGAACAACGATACCAAATCAATATCAGTCTTATGCAGAGCATTATGAAGACGACTCTCGTTGTTCTTCGCCTAGTCGTACATATGCGAATAATATTCCTGATACGTCTGGATATAAGACTCCTTTTCTATGGGCGTCATTTCCGCAATTAAGGTGTCGTTAACGTCGGTGATCGCGACGGTTTTGCCGCCGACACTGACGGTCGGTACTAGTTCATCGTCCTCGGAATCCATTGCCTCTATCTCGCCTAAAAATCAATTCGGCAATTGTAAAATTTAAGAAGATACAGATTAATTAGAAATCATCTGAATATTCTACCAGTTTCTTTTTTATCATTTTTCGGTTTCGAGGTCCTTTATATTATATTATTTTCTTCAGATAATTGATTGTCGGAATACGTTGGAATCTTTTAATAAATTTTTTCTTACCGGTATCAACTGCCTGCATTTCCTCCTCCTCGTTATCGCTACTGTCGCTGGATTCCTGTGGAAGCGCTGCTTTGATAGACGCCGC
>NW_017256500.1:3052070-3078653 GCF_001594055.1 Mycetomoellerius zeteki
CCCTGTTTATTATTCGTCGTAGTCATGTTTGTGGCAGTGGCTGCAGCTTTGTCCAATATGCTATCTTGCGCGTTCACGCCGTCAGGCTGTAAGACATTCGAAAATAAAGAATAAGATTTATGTAACTTAAGACACAATTGAAAAGCAACAAGAACAAGAGATAACAGATTTCAACCTATTAGAATACAGTTTCTAATAGCTTGATTTAGTCCCTGTTCCTTTTGTCTGCGCTTTTCAATTGTATCTCAGGCTTAAGGAAAAGCTGCAATAGAATAACAGAAATAATACCTGTGAACCATCGGAATTCATAACTGTACTTTCCATCATCCATATGGGTCTCTCCTTTCTGTGATTTAACGCGTCATCGGGAGATTCGTCTCCAATAGTAACATCTACTCTAGTATCCTCCACTATGAAGCCGGTCATTCTAGTAGCTTCACCCGACCACTGTTCGCTAGGTGCTCTAAGACTGCTCGGTTTTCTTGTGTCGATACTATTCAAAATAATTATTTTAATAAATATCTTTATACATGAACATTTCTTTAGAAACACATACCCTCGAATAGTATTGATATCAATGGGTTCTGGTTCCAGTATTTCAGGCGCCAATTTGATCCCTTCTACTTCCCTTAATAATATATAGAGAGGCTCCAACTGTTCATTAAACTTTGCTAATAATAATCTGGAATCTTTCTTTGGAAGAGCAGACTGATCTTCTTCCACTATCTCTCGACAATATGTACATCTAAACTCGCCGGTTCTCATGTCGAAAAGTTGATCCGCCTGTACAAGAATTTAATAAAATCCATGTGTTACATAAACCATGTACTTTAAATTAACAGATTTGTTGTCTAGTGTATACTTTTGCAACTTGAAAAGTGAAAGAAACATATTTGATATTTGGTGAAAGCAAGAGTCAGTTTTAATGCAGTCTAGCACAGAAATAAAAAAAAAACAGATCTATCACAATATAAAATTGTAATGGGTCTGTTTTTTAAACACATTGTTTTAGTTAATATATCATTTAATTATAATGAAACAGGATAAAAACAAACTGTTTTTTCTTAAAAAATAAATTTTCTTAATTCAATTCTTAAGATTACATCAAACATACCACACTGCCATACTTACCTCAAGATCAGTAAATGTCTTTAAACAACTTGGACACTTAAAGCTGGCTCTACTGGTTGCATCTCTCTCCTCGGTTTCCATTCTCTTTCTCATTAAATCGAGTTTATACTTCACCACATTTACAAACGTCTAAAACACAAAGATATAAACAATAATAAGATTGAAAGACCGCTAATGTTAAACATAATAATTTTAAATTAAGAAGCGCCATAACGGTCAGAACGTTAAGATGTTGAACTATTGTAAATTCATTTAAATGAATTAATTTCAGAAATGATAAATGCTTGCCGATATGGTTGTCGGACTTTCAACGCAATCAAATCTGAAAATATTAATAATCCCCCCAAATTCCCCAACTTAAAAACTGTAATAAAACTTATTGCGAAAAATAATGCCTCGGTCGGGAGTCGAACCCGAACAAAGATATAAACTCTTTTTAATAATTCTTCCATTTGCTAGTATTTTTCATCAAGTTAAAGAAAGTCATAACCATGTTACCTACTTTATAATTAATAAAGTAATAGTTGACTTTCTGTGCTTTGCCATCTGATCCTGTCTCCATTTTCAATCTCACTTGAATGAACTTATCATTTCGCAATGTGGATATCCTAGCTCTTAACATTTTGCGTTCAAACTTAAGCAATTCACAAATGTCATCTTCTTTCATACCTGGTGATATTTTATTGTTAAATATCATTTCAATTAAATGAAATATTTTCTAAATCAGTATATAATTACTTACATGGATTTCTGACTAGCATATCCACAATTAAAGCATCTTCAATCGAATAAAACCCACGTACAACAAGGCGTGCCAGTTTCTTCAAGCTACTAGGTACCTCAGTGACAAGTCTCTCCTCGACGCTCATATTTTAGATGATAAAAATGATTTTCTAACAATATCGATATCGTTGTCGAATAACAATAATTTTGCCAATAATATTATCGTTATTATTACGTTTACTGTCCGTTCACATGCCAAGCTCACAGTTTCATGTCAAACGCACTTTACGATAATCACACACACATTCTCCAAAAATACGATCGCTGTACTTGTAGAATTGTAAGCGTATCTTCATTCTTCTCCTAGAAATCGGATCTACTTACTTTGCTAAAAAAAAAAAGATATTTTATAGTAAAATACTGACAAATGGAAAAGACAAAAGCTTCATGAATACAAATATCACACCACGAATTCTTACAAAGATCAGAATTTTCTCCTTCTTCTTTCGCTATATTTATCCTGAGCTGGAACGTCGCCCTCAGTCGCCCTACGTTTCAGGAATGTTGGAAAAATCACGAAAGCACAATATTGCCCATCAACGCGCGATGCACTTATGATCGCGACATTCGCGACTATCTTTAGGCAGTCTTTAGGTTAGAATCAGGAAAATCCCGCAATTGCGGTATTGCGCCATTTGCGCCGTGAGCGCGCACGGCGGAATACGTGCGCGGCTCCGAGAACGCGTCTGCCAGCGTTTGGCCGTCTCTGGCCGCGCATGCGCAGACTTTGCTCCTCGAATAAATCCCTAGGGAAATTAAAATTCGCAGATTGATCTTTGGTAGCATTGTGATGTTTTTTTATTAATAAAAATTTATTAAAAGAAAAACAAAATCTTTTCTTTAATAGTTGAAGGAAAATATTGACAAAGAAAATAAAAAGATGATGTTTTCTTATATCTCACTAGTCTTTTCACTAGATACACGCATGCGTATTGCATGGAAAACTGCGTGGCACTGCTATCAACACGTCTGCTAAATGACTGCGATCCGTCAACTGTCAAATGTTAAAAATTTTCGTACGTATAATTCACGTATAAAGAATTTTAATAAGATTTGTCAATGGCAGCGATCGATAAAGTTAAAATTATCGTAGTAGGCGACTCAGGTGAGCACGCGAAAAATATTTAATATTTTAAACATACAATAATCTTTTTTTCTGGAATATTATCGATATTCTGCAATATTTTATTTGAATAAAGTCAAGTGAAACTTGGGATAAATATTATGATAATGATATTTCTTGCTATCATTAATGTTTTTATTCATATCAGAGATATTTTTAACATTTATACATTTAGGTTATGTATAATTATTCGATAACAGAATTGTTTTTTATAACTAAATTGAGTGAGTACTCTTTGTATTTAAAAAGAAATTAGTAGCCCTTTTTTTAAACCGAACTTCTTACACAATTCATCTTTCCTTTTTTTCTTTTTACATTGAATAAAAAAAGAAAAAATGAATTGTGCAAGAAGTTAAAAAGAATAGATCTAATTATATGTTTGATATTTGGCAAAAGCGAGAAAGAAAATTTAGTGCAGTGCTGTGATAAAAAACAAATATAATATGTGCAAATTATGAACTGTTGTAAAAGGAACATTACTTTTATGAGAAAATGTATCATAATAGTGATAAATATAATAATGATAAATATCTTTATTATTGCAGGAGTCGGTAAAACATCGCTGACACATTTAATATGCCAACAGCAACCTATCGGCAATCCTGCTTGGACAATAGGTTGTTCGGTAGAAGTCAAGTTGCACGAGTACAAGGAAGGCACACCGAATCAAAGGAGATACTTTGTCGAGCTGTGGGATGTCGGTGGCAGCCAAAATCACAAAAACACAAGATCTGTATTTTACAATCCCACAAACGGTATAACCAAATTTTATAATGATTAAATATCAATATCCATATTTGTTTGACATACAAATGCATAATTGCGACAGAATATGACAGTGATTGCAAATATATGTCGTTTACAACTAGGCATAATATTAGTCCACGATTTAACGAATCGTAAATCACAGCAGAATCTGCAGAAATGGCTGGAGGAGGTTTTAAGTAAAGATGGGACTTCCTTAAAGTCCAAGTTCGAGGACTTTGATCCTGAGAAGTTTGTGGGCTCGACGCAGGTGGCAATAATCTTCCAAACTATTGTGATATATTAATGTCAAATTACATAAGTATAATAAATATATAAATAACACTTATTTCTAGATTCCAATTTTAGTCATTGGCACGAAGCTTGATCTGATCTCGGACTCTAATTTCGTAAAATCCAACATACATAGACGTTCTGCAACCATCGCGGAGGAATGTGGTGCCGATGAAATATTTTTGGTAAGGATTACTCACCTGAGACTCGCCAAATGTATCATTGAAAAAAAAATTAATTAAAATTTGATTGGATACATGTTATGTGAAATTTTTAATCAACATGTGACTAACGCTTTTGCTTTACTTTGTTGTAACAGGATTGCCATCAGATAAGATCTTTGGCAGCGGGCTCCAGTTCGTCCGTGAAGCTCAGTAGATTCTTTGATAAAGTTATCGAAAGACGTTACTATTCCTCCAAAGAAGTGATTAGTCCTGATAAGCGAAGGCCACCACTATACACTTCTTCGGTCTATCCAAAGTTTTATCATAACGATTGAATGTCAAGAGTACTGTATCATGAGATCTCAATCTTATTTCTTGTTGCACAGAACAACCATTCTTGTGACACGAAGCGTTATAGGATTGCGCAGATTAAGTATTATAAGGCTATCGATCTCGCATTTCTTATCCACATTCCTAATCTTCCCACGGAAGTATCTTGTCAGATATGTTCAAAAGAAAGAAAAAGACAATTATCAATGCAGCGTAGATAAAAATATATTAAGCACTCGATATATTTTTCACGTATCTATATTGTAGACATCACATTGTATACAATTGTTTTATATAATGTAATATAAATATATATCTATAATCTATTCAATATTTTGTTATTAGCAAAATGTAATTATATAAAAAAATATACGTTATATATTTTTTTATTAAATTGATATAGAATATCCTATAAAGAGAGAGAGAGAGAGAGAGAGAGAGAGAGATTTCTCAATAGGCGAAAAGCATGTAGATTGAGATTGAAATAAGATGAGTTCGTCGATTGATCAATTGCATTATGCGTAAATACAAATAATCAATTGTGGGAAGAATCAATCTTTAAACGAGATGAAAATTAAAGTGAGCAAATTTAAGTTTTGACCAATAAAATTATAAATATTCTAATAAATTTGCTCACTTGGAATTTTTACCTCATTTTAAAGATACACAATCGACCTTCAGCTTACACGGAGCAAGATTGCATTTGAGCATAAATACGATTAATCAATTATAATGAAATAAAATAATTCATAAAGAGAATTTATGAAACAATTCGGCACTAATAATTCAGTTTATTTTTCTTTTTCTGCGAGTCAAGATTAGACATCGCGGGCCACCAGTAGCGTATTCTTGAACTAGAGTGCAAATAAGTGCAGAACAATGCCGGTGATGCAGATTGGTCAAACTGCCTGCCAACTGCCGGGATAGTTATTTCGTGGTGTGAATTCGCTTTCATGACGGCGCGAACGATATCTTTCAAAACGGACGTCCTCGCCGAATGAATGCGGACGGCAGAAGCGCGTGACACTGACAAGTGCGCGGGACAATTCGCACGTATGGTTTAAACGGATAGTCACGTAGCGGGGGAAAGCGGGCCTTTCCTCCTGTATTGAAGCTGCGTGGACCTCGACTTGGGATTCTGTCAGTGTCGCGCTCCGGTCTGCTCCGGTCGTGAGATCGAGTGAAGTCGACGTGCAACCTATCCGGCTCTCCACGTGTGTGAGTCCAATTTAGGCCAGACACGTGTACGTGCCTGCCATTTTTTTTTATTCAAGGTTATCGCATCTATACATTAATAGATATAAAACTGATATAATATTGATGATAACATCGACGGAATTATTCTGCCAGATTTCTGAGACTATGAGCGACCTCGATCAAACTCCGATTAACTTAATCGTCATTAATGACTAGCTTGTCAAGTAATACTTATATTGTTTTGATAACACAGTTATTAATTTTAATTATATGGAAAAAAAGATTAGGAACGACGAATTATGTAGTTGTTGGAGATTTAATTTTATGATTCTGTCAGTTGAATTAGTTGTCAATTGATTAATTGGAATCAAAGTTGTTCTACACATCCAAGCTTGTAGCATAAACGTGACGCTTGAGTAATCTGATGAATCATAGGTCTTAATAGACTTTTGCTTTCCAGGTAATATTCCTGCAATTATGTCTTATCACTTCGCAAAGACGTGCGCTAACACGAATAGTCTCTGTCATGTGTTGATGCATGTACGACCTATGATTTGTATTCAGAGATTTAGCTACGCTCACAATATAAACATAAACTTGAATGGTGGACCAGTCAGTATTCTAAAACAGAAAATAGCTAGGGGCGAGCTGATGAACGATACATACCAGACGAAAGTGACACAGACCCTGCAGCAAATTTACCAAGAAGTTCAAGATTATAAGCCACAGCAATTAAATCTGCTGGAAAAATGGTTCGGCAGCAAGCGGAGGGATGCGCCGAAAGGGTTGTACATTTACGGAGCAGTGGGTGGAGGTAAAACAATGTTGATGGACCTATTTTACAATTGTTGCCAGGTATCTCTCTGGTTGCTGTATGCGTAAGCACTGTGCATGGAAGGCTAAATTTAATAGCTTAATCTGTTTAATGTGACAACACATGTTTTTTTTCGCACAATCTGAAAGCAGAGATAACAATTCTTGTGTAATTTGCATGATTTGTTGGCTGTTATTAAAGTAACAGATATTGTGCAAGATTTCATAAGAAAGATTTTTTAAATTGAAACAAACAAAAAAAAGTCAAAATAAAGGTTTGAATAAAAATAAATTGTTCAGAATAAATAAGTCACTTGATTGACATCTACAATGCACATGGATTGCTAACACCTCCCACTTTTCATATATTATATCAACTTTAAATTGAAATGAAGATATTGTTATCTATTTCTTCCGAAGTTTGGAAATAAAGATGGAATTCGTTTTCAATTTGATAGACCATATAAATTCAAATCATTTTTAAAATAATGCATATTTTTGATGTTTTAGGTACCTTTAAATATTTTTATGTATGTTACTGATTCTTGATTTATAAATTTAGAGATGTGACGCAACATCATATCAGATATGAAATTGATATTAGTAGTCCATGTGTATATATGATTGTCGATTAACACATATTATGGCTTTCCATGCATAGTACAGAACAAAAATGAAATTTTTCCATGGTACAATGTAACATACTTTCAAATAAAAATGTTTCAGATTGAAAATAAGAAAAGGGTCCACTTTCATTCTTTCATGCTGGATGTGCATAGTAGAGTGCACGAAGTAAAGAAGACCATTGTACGAGATGTGACTAGTACCAAGCTGCAACCTTTTGATCCGATACCTCCAATTGCCTCTGACATTGCAGAGGAGACTTGGCTGTTGTGCTTCGATGAATTTCAGGTTCATATTATTCAGATTCAGATTACTTCAAGAAAACAAACACTATACTTGTAAGGTATAATTAAAAATAAAAGATCAATGAAAACAGATGCGTTGCAGGTAACGGATATCGCGGATGCGATGATATTGAAACGGCTGTTCACAGAGCTGTTCGATAATGGCGTGATAGTGGTCGCGACTAGTAACAGATCGCCAGATGATCTATATAAGAACGGACTGCAGAGAGGAAATTTTGTACCATTTATAAAAGTGCTGAAAGATCACTGCCTCGTTAGTAACTTGGACTCTGGGATAGATTACAGATTAAAATCGGGATCCGGAAATAAGAAGATATACTTCATGTATGTGTAGAAATTAATATGTGCAATTTTTGTGATAACTGTCTATATTGTCACCGTCTAACAAGCCATTTAATTACAAGAAAAGGCAAAGACGCCACGAACGACGTAGATAAAGTCTTCAAGTACCTGTGTTCCATGGAGAACGACGTGATACGATCGCGCACGATTTCCATAAGAGGACGCAATGTCACTTTTCGAAAAACTTGCGGGCAGGTGCTGGACTCCACTTTCGAGGAATTATGCGACAGGGTGAGAGGTCTTTTGTTTTGTGTAGTATTTGTATGCTATGTTGATTAGAACTATATGTAATATAAGTATTGATCTCCACGCAGCCTCTTGGAGCAAGCGATTATTTGCAATTGAGTCAAATCTTCCATACAGTCATAATAAGAGACATGCCTCAGTTGAACCTACGACTTAAATCTCAAGCTAGGCGATTTATTACTCTTATCGATACATTGTATGATAATAAGGTAAGAATTATGTGGCTTTAGTTATAAATTATAATATTTGCAGTTTGAAACATTAGAGGATCAGTTATATAATACAGAGAACTTTGATAAAAGAGAAGAGACAAAACTTTGGTTAATGCAAATAGCCATCCTGATGAAAATTTTTCTCAGAATTTTCGTATGAATTAGAACTCTTTTCAGAAATAATAAGAAAGTTTACATTTTTTCGTAGAATTTTTCAGATATGTGAGTTCTGAATGAGAGAGAGAGAGAGAGAGAGAGAGAGAGAGAAAGAGAATTCAAGTTCTATAATTTTTGAAAAAATACCGTGAACTTTTTCTCAGATTTCATCAGAATTAAAATTTTATCAAAAATTATAAAATGAGAAATTTTAGGAATCTTAGAATATTTCAAAAGTCATGTATATGCAGAATTCTAAAAAGCTATAGACTTTTTTGGCGCTTTAATTTGCATAAAAAGTCAGAAATTTTCTAAAAAGTTGTAAAATTATTCAGAAAAATTTTTTACCAGGGCTAATATGTGATTAATGAAAGTTTATTAAATTGTGTAGGTACGGGTAGTTATGTCGGCGGCTGTACCACACACGCAGTTATTTTTATCAGAAAACGAGTCCGAATATACCGATGAGAAAAGGATGCTAATGGACGATTTGAAGATTACGCATGGCTCGGTAGATGTCGATTTCACAATGACGACGCAAATGTTTCGTATGAAGAATTATTACATTATATTAATTTTGTTTTCAGGAGGATCACAAGGCAAACATCTTTACTGGAGAAGAGGAAATCTTCGCGTTTGACCGTACCGTGTCGCGTCTGGCTGAAATGCAGACCTCACAGTATTGGGAGCAGTGGGAGCACCACAGATAATGATAGTGTTAAGACTAGTGCAAATAGATCTGTGTGGCTCCGTACGAATTCCCATTCACTTAAAACTAAAGATTGTTAATGACGATTGTAATTTTTATAAAACGATCTCTCGCGAGTAGTTATTTAAGTTTTCGTTAAGTGTGCGCTTTACACTCGAAGCGTAATTTTCACGCTTTCTCAGTATTTTACCTCATAAATTATTTTGTTGGGAACGCAAGTTCCTCGAAGATTACCTCTAACATTAATTTTATTTATATAAATTATTTATGAGCAAAAAATCATATTTATTGATTGTCAAACCCTGATGCAAATATGTATGTTTGTATTTATGTGTATATATAAAAAAAATCTTAATTATATTTGCACTGATGACGTATGTTGATTACTCGCTTTTCTGTTACGTCACAATGGTATTAAAATCTGATGTCATATCCTTGTGTAGATTTAAGCATCGACTATCGGTCATATTGGTATTTTAATTATCCACTGATCCAGTAAACCTAGTGATATACTGGAGCGAATTATTGAGGAATAAGAGTATCCCAATTCCTAACAGTGAGTGACACTCTGAATTCTGATGCAAAGATTGTAGTTTTTTTTTTGGAGGATTTGCTGAATGTTGTTTTACACAAGTAGGAAAGAGTTAGTACAAGTACTTGCCTGCCTTTTCTCTATCAGGCTGCAGTTTTCTATAGTTTAGTATAATAGAGAAAACGTGCTCCAGTATATTATAGAGCTCATTGCCTATCGTTGAGGTAGATTTATGTATGTATGTATCCATGTGTGTGTGTATAGCTCTAAAAGTTTGTGATATTTCTTCCAACAGTTACTGATCCGCAATAAAAACACAAAATAAATTCTGAGAATATATAAATACAAGAAGTATTATGCTTGAAACTATTGTTATCTCTAATTGTAAATACGAAAAAATTTGTGTATGTACCACGCGTTATGACTGCCTATAGTTCTGTATCATTCTGTACCTCTTGCGTATCGTGCCTATCTATGCTTATCATTTGTAGCAGTGGAGAATACGTAATTGTACGTCTTATTTCAAACGAAAACGCAAATCAGCGGAACATTGGTCATATCAGGCTAAGGTCTGGGACTTGGAACAGCTGATAAAACGAACAAGAAAAAACAGATCAACAGAGACATTGTTGGATGCGTACGATAATTACAGTCTGCCGGTTTGATATAGTTTCCATATGAGTTTATCCAAGTTTTCTTCTGAAGTCATGGATTATCATTTCCCAGAATTCAATTCGAAAGACGCGATCCAAAGTAATTAATTAACGCTATTAATAATTCTGTGATTCTATATTATTTCATGAAAAAGCTATATTATATATAAATATTAATATATTATATTTCAATTTTACTTTTTAGCTTGGTTAACAAGTTTGGAGGCGTACATTAATGAACCAGCAGTAAACAAATCTGTTCGACAAATAACTTATTTAGCAACCACAATAACAGAGGACAATAAAATTGCTTGGTTACTAAAGGCAATAAGTTTCCTTGATTTAACTACTTTGAATAACGACGATACAAGTAGCACCATAGAACAATTGTGTGAAAATGTAAATTGGAACATGGAGTTATTATTCTTTACTTTAATGTGAATAAAATCTATAATTGATCAATTAATTAATATTACAGGCTGCAAACCCTATAAAGGAGCTTCCATTTGAATGGAATAAACCACTTCATACTGCTGCTGTTTGTGTTTATCCATCCAAAATAAAAGATGCAATAAATACCTTAAAGAGATTGAAGAAAACGCATGTAATTAAGGTCGCTAGTGGTAGGAAACGAAATATTTTTTTTTACCTGATGTGAAGGTAACAATATTATCTAATATATTTTTGCATCAGTGGCAGCAGGATTTCCTTCTGGACAATTTCCATTGGAGACTCGATTGCAGGAAGTGCGCTTGGCAATAGAATATGGAGCACAGGAAATAGATGTTGTGATCGATCGATCGCTAGTTTTAAATCATCAATGGATGGTGCTGTTTCAAGAGCTGATATCTATTCGTGCACTTTGTCCTAAGAATGCAGAAAAAACAGTATGTTTAAAAGTTATAATATCATCAGGAGAATTGTTCAACTTGAGAGATATATATAAGGCGTCCATAGTAGCTCTATTTGCTGGCGCTGATTTCATCAAGACATCTACAGGGAAAGATGTAGTTAATGCGACTTTGCAAGCGGGAATTGTTATGTGTAGAGCGATAAAAGAATTTGAAAGACTGGCCGGAATAAAGGTATAACAATTTAATTATTTGTGATAATCGAGATCTGTATAACATAACTTTAATTCATTTTCACAGGCTGGCTTTAAATCTGCCGGAGGAATTAAGACTGCACAAAACGCTTTAGAATGGATGGTTTTGATTAAGGAAGAATTGGGGAATAATTGTTTGACAAGCGATTGTTTCAGAATCGGTGCATCAAGTTTATTGCAAAATATTAGTACTGAAATTATCGAAATATATAAAAATAAGCCAATTCAACGACCACTGGATTCTGCCAGTGAAAACCAGACAGTTGAAGGAGAAAATAAAGATGAAGGAGATAATGAAGATGAAGAAGTTGAAGGAGATAATGAAGATGAAGAAGATGAAGGAGATAATAAAGATGAAGCAGAAAAAGAGACTTAGTTAATTGGATCTAGATAAGACAGTGATAAAATATTTTTATATCGTTTTTATATATTCGTAATTTTGATCATATATATTCGAAAATAATTTTTACGTACTAATAAATTTTATTTTTATGATGCTCTAAGAGTTGACTGATTAAAAAATTCACCCGAAGTGCTAAAATCTCTCTCTCTCTCCCCCCCCTCTCTCTCTGTGCGTGCGTGCGTGCGTGCGTGCGTGCGTGATGTATGTATACACACACACAATCAATAATGAGGTTTAGAATCACATTCTTTTGGGGAATTATCGAGACCAGTATGGAGGTACATTTCTTCCAGTTTCGTTTGAACTGTAGGGGGGGGGTGGTCAAAAGTGGCCTTTATCACAATCCCTTATCTTTTAGACTACGTCATGAAACATATAAGTAGTACAGAAAACGTCAGCGATATCGCGACGCCCGTGTGTCTAAATATATCAATCAGTAAATAGATCCTACATAATTGACATACTTGGTACACATAATTGTTGGGAACACGTAAATACACAAAGTGTCTCGTTAAAATCATCTCAATTTCATTTTCTTTAGCTGATGTGACATATAATCAAGAAGTGAAAATCGCATAGATAATCATTATATCAAATGTTTAAATTTGGAAGAATTTACTAGAAATTTACTTGAATGTTTACCTGTATTTTATCATTATAAGAAATATTTTACATCAAAATGTATCAAAGTGCAGTATAACTAATTTATGCATAAAATGCATAAAAAACAAGAAAAATCATGGTGCAGCTTCTCTCTGGACTTTATCTTAAACGTCTCTTAAAAATCGAGCATTCTTGAAAAAGAGTAACTCAATTTTCCATCATTAAAAGTTTTACTTTTTAGAGTATGATTCACTCCAAAAGTTTAAAGAGTTAGAGTTCAAAGAAATATTCAATTTAAGTATACGCAATAATTCGCAAATAGAGATTCAACTTATTCATCTAAAGTTTCAATTATTGAAGAAACCTTCATATAAATCCACAAATATTCAAATTCTCTACAAAATATCCCCACATTATATATTTTTATTATTTAAGTATTTATATTTTTCGTATCGTCTCAAGATATATGTGAAGTTCATTCTTAAGCATAAAGTTTCTTTTTGCAATACAATTGAGAATTTAAGATATTTTGATTACATAGATTCTCTCTCTTTCGAGAGTATTATTCTACTTTATTAGGATCCATTCAGATCCGCAGATTCGTCTGGACGGAGACGGGCGTAATTCGCCACCGGAAATCGAGGCTCAAATCCAATATAGATCGATCAGTAAATAGACCTCGAGCCGGCGCGAGAGCCCGCGTCATCGGTTGCTCGTGCCTCTCGTGTAGTATTTGCAGCTTGCAAGCTCCGCTGCGTCTTGTCCTCTGGCAAAGCTTGTCGTGACACCGTTTCAGCCGCATTGCGCCGGGTAACGGCCGGGGCCCGGCCCGTCCTTCCGTCACCGTCGGCACTAGTTTTATTCCGCACTAGTCGCACGGCTCGCCCGGCTCCAGCGGTCGTTTCGCGCGTCTCGGCCGTGTCATGCACCAGCGGTGAGTCCCCCAGATCGCGCGTACATTCTCGTCCTCGCGGCACGCGTTGCATCCGATCGAATAGCCACCCCCCCCCCCCCCCCCCCCAACTTGTACTAGATAAGCTCGACTCGCTGCTCTCGGCAAGTAATATACACGACACCACCGAGCAGGATATATCGCACCATCGGCATACGGGACCAACCTCGTCATACACTCTATATTCGGATACCGCCGCTTCCGCGTCGGCATAGCGCGGATTCGCGGGTCGACGCGGCGAGGCGCGCACGGGAGTAAAACGGAAGGAGAGATTGCGATGTTGATCCGTCGGGATTATGCTACTTACGAGCTTGCTAGAAAGATTTAAGGGGATGCTGGAGTAACCAAATTATCACATTACAGTTGTATAAAAATCTTCGAATTGACTGAACGGAATAAAAAATCCTTTTACAGGATTAAAGTAGACGCAAAATTAAGAGGTGGTGCAGTGGATTTTATACTAAAAAATCGAAAGAATGTTAAAAAATTTTTTAACTTTTTTTTCGATTTTAGTACAAGGTCCACTGCACCATTTTTATACGACTGTAATGTAATAATTTGCACTCCAGCATCCCCTTAAACTACTCTCTGAAACTTTTAGAGTGAATCTTTATACCCTGAAGAGCGAAATGTAACTCTTCGAGACTGAAAATTGAGCTACTTTTTCAACACTGGCTCAATTTTTATTCTTTAGAGTAAGATTCCACTAAAAAAAATTTAGAGAGTATATAATTCATTGTACAAAAGTTGAATTGTAACTGCAAATGAATTGAAAGTCTTAATTAATACTTCCGGCGAATCATGTACGTATAAAAAAAATTGTGAGTTGCTCGATGAAGAAACTGGGAATTCGATTTTTCCGCTGTGAACTCTAAACTTTTTAGAATGGAATCTTACTTTAAAGATTGAAAATTGAGCCAGTCTTGAAAAAGAGTGATTTAATTTTCAATCCTTAAGAGTAAGATTCACTCTAAAAATTTTTAGAGAGTAAAGAGATGCTTGTATTATTGCGGATAAATCGAAACGATCTTCCGTAACATTAAAATCTAAATCGAGAGATCACAACGGTTTCGATTATATTGCGCAAAACTCCAGCACTTGCCGGATCTATTATCGCGATTTGATGTTTTGAATTTATAAAGAAAAAAAGATACGTTGGGCAAATTAAACTGTGATTTTATTTCAGTAATATTGATTTAGTAATTATAATAAAGTTAAAAAGATGTATCATCAATCATTCAATGATATTTGATTTCATCATACATGTTGCTCGCTTGCCAATTAAAACTTATTTGCCGGCTTGGATTCTATTTAAGAGTTATGATTATATTTTTAGACATACCTTACCTTGGCACTTCGCGTAACACGGAATCGTTGACCCCTCTCTAAATGACGCATATTTTTATCACTCATCAAGATATACATATAGGATTATTTGCTTCCTCGGTCGTATTCGTAAACAACATTAAAATAGCACTGGAATTTGCAAAAAGCCCGTATCCGACTTTCGTGTCGCTGTACCATTATTACGTAACATTTAGGATTTTGTAAAAAGAAAATGTTGTATATATAAATTTCATTGACTTTATCACCTTATTGTAAAAATGAGTCTATCAAATATAATTTCAGATGTAGAGCGTCATGGCAATCAATATAAAATTTACAAAATTTGACAACACACCATGGGGCTTTCGACTAGCTGGTGGCAGCGATTTTCCGCAGCCACTTACTGTTATCAGAGTGAGTTTCATATTTCCCTTATCTAGCGGTTATTAATGTTAATATGGACGTTAAAATCACAAAATTATGATTCAAGTAACATTAATTATTCTTATATTCCGAACATGAAATACGTAAATAAGATGTGACGGTTCTTATTTCAATCGTAACAATTTAATTATTTAAAATATCATTGTTTTGATTATATTGTCTCAGTAATTAAATTTTAAAGGTTAAAAGAAAAATATTTAGGATGAAATTAGGATTGAAAAAAGCGTAATCTACAGGTCACGGAGGGAAGCCTGGCCGAATGTATGGGTTTAAAGGTCGGAGATGTCGTAGTAAGATTGAACGATCAATCGATTATCAGCTTGACTCACGGACAAGCTCATGAAGCACTAGTGCACGCTGGCAACAACTTCGTTTTAGGTGTACAAAGGTAAGTCTTTCGCAAGGATCATCGATTATGTACGAGCATAAGGAAGATTAATCATAGTATCTTTTATATACAATCTTTTTTCTTTAAAACGTACTCTGAGCATAATTGAATAGCAGACTTCCAAAATGCGTTTTTTAATCAAAAGTTTCATTTTTTTAGTTAAAGATGGTGTTCAGTGTTGTTATATTATAAGCTATTCTGAGATTTTCAGAAAGCATTTTTTTATCGTTAATTTATATGCTGAAAAAACATAGACATTTCGAAGTGCATTATATTTTTTAACTAGAAACAAACAAAATGCATTTGTTTAACATTTTTAGCAATTATTAAGCAATTTTGTTTAATATTTCACATTCTACTGATTGACATATTGTTATTTTTTGTAAAGTGCGTAGTTTTCTTGTGTGCGTAGTTTCTTTCTTTCTCGTTTTCTGAAAATTACAAATTTTGGACAAAACGTATTTTGAAAGTCTGCCCCTCAATTGTAAATGTAGGGGTTTATATAGCATATTTTTGTAACTCAAAAAAAAGCTGGAAAAATTGAGACATTTTTAATTTCTTAAATTACATTATTTGAAATCTTAATTGATAAATTCCTTCAATAGTTAAATGTTTTCATTTATTTTATCCATTAGAGACTACTAGATAAAAGAAATCATTTTATATTGCTATTAAAAAATACACATTAATTAGATTCATGCATACATATACGTAATGTTTACATTGAATAATAACAAAACAGGAAATGGAGATAAATCACACTCGATTGCGCCGGTTGCATCGCGGCCAAGACGAATAAGCGAGTACATAAATGCAACAGCTAAGTCGAACGCGACTCGCATAAATTAGACTCTTGTCCCATACGGTCTCTCCCGGGAGAAATCGCTCTTAACCAATATTAGTTCTTGAGATTATTATGATAGTGAAATTGCGCCACGTGTCGAAACGACGACAAAATATTTTCGATATTAATGCGCAATTTGTTATCGAGTCTCGGTCTATTTTTTCTTGCTGCTGCAAAAAATTTTTAATTTCTAATAAAGTATATTCTAAATATATATATATATAAAATACAAAACAAAATATATATGATGAAAATAAATAAAATATTTAAAGTATATTATCAATCCTTAAATATTACATATTTTTTGGCTGACGGTACTAATGCAATAAAATGCTATAGACATCTGAAAGTACGGAAGAACCGCCGAGACCAGCGAATTCTTTCGATCGTCTTACATCGTTACCGAAATTGGATTTAATTTCGAAGCATGATAGCCAAAGGCCGTGATCAAATTTAATGAGTCCCCCCGATCTCGTGCCTAATGAAGAAGAACGGGCGGTACGCGTCATTCATCGCCGGCATACTCTCGATAATAACTTCGGCGACGTTGCAAGAATATCCCGGCGTATGAGCTACGTGTGTAGCAATGTATTGCGAAACCTATAAATAGGTGACCCAGAATGAGAGATCTGTTTATCATTGGTCGGCGATTTTATTACTGGGTCCCCGGTCGCGGTCCGTCTTTTGCCGTTTGTCGCATTCGCGGGATCCGTTACTCGCGCGCAGGGTAGAACGTGAGAGCGAGAGATCGACACCTGGAATCCGCGCACGCGGTGCATTCAGCGTATAATTGCATATCTGCGCGCATAATACCAGCCGATCTCATTGCGAGCGGGAGAAAGTCTATTTTCTTGGTCGCTGTGTTTGTTGCTTGTGCAGAGAGGAGGAGGCACGAAAGGCCGCCATCGGAAGAGAACATCGTCCCATATAAGATCGCCGTGAGTATATTCGTGAGATGAAAGGTAAATAGCATCCCTGTTGCACTCTTAACTGGTGACGAGGGCTACGCGACGTCCCCATCTTCTTCCCAGGACACATCCGGCTCTTGCCCGTGTACTTTCTCACGTTCGCGCAACTTTGAAAATTTTTTATATGAGTTCTTATATATAAAAAGAAAAATTAATTCTATCTGAATGATTTTAACCATGTGAGAAAAAAATAAGTGTTCAAACGTCACCAAATAAGAGTCAAAAGAACTTTATTACACTGGAAAAAGAAATGGTTACATTAATTGGAATTCTGGTTAAAACTGGAAATCAAAATAGTTGCATCTGTTATCATTCTAGTCGAGATAACCAGAATTTTGATTAATATGATTAGAATCTTCTGGTTCGTTTCAACCATAAATTTTTCTCAATGTATGGTTATATATTCTCTATTTTCCTATTTTAACAGATGCTTAAAGTACATGTAATAGTAGAAATATTTTCATAGAGTTAAAAAAAAATTTATATCATATCACAAAAAATTTTTTTATTACGAGAATGTCTAACTTAATTATAATGAATTAAGTATATTTTTTTGAACGTTATACTTGTAACAGTATGATTCCTATCTACAAAAAAAATATTGCAATATTTATCACCGAAAGTTAAATCCCCTTTCAACGGGGAAAATCTGTGATCTCAAATCCGCTTGACATTTAAAGAGAGATATGGTGTACCAGAGAAAGTGGCGACGAGATGATGACGTCGAGTTTGCTTATTAGCTTGCAGACTTACCGCCAGTCTTTCCAGAACAGATCTTAAAGGAGGAGACAGTGATCGAGCGATACGAGGAAGAGAATATCGTCGTCGAGCCGTTGTCCGCTGAGGACGAGATTAGGAAAGAGGAGGAGAACCTCGCGGAGGAGAAACCGGTGGACGCCAACAGCGAAATCGTGGCCAACAAAAATCTCACGGATGACGAGATCGCTCAGCTGATCCTCGAGGAAGAGGAACTCTTGTCCGATAAAGGATTATTGGGGTATATTTCCACGATTATCGAATCAACTGATGATGAAACCGCGATTAAGGATTCAACCCCTTGCTATACTTTTCATTTAAAGAATACAAGCAAGATTTTTTTTTAAATTAATTAAACATATTTTAAATATTGAAGAATCTTCAACATTCAAAAAATATTAGGGTATATTTATATTAATTACCCATTGAGAAAAATATTTTGAAAAATATTGCGAAGAAATGAATATATATAATTTTGAAAAATATTCTATTTCAAGAATATGTATGTAGACCATCTCTGTTGCATATATTTTCTTCAAATTTTATACTTTTTAGAAGTGTTAAATAAAATACAAAGTTTTTTCAATAATAATAATAATGATAACTTTTTCATCTTTTCCGCGCCTTTGACGCGACAGAGTAAACTTCAAGAAATTAAAACCGCGAGCTTCGATCCTGAAAGATTCAAAAGTTTTGGAGGAGCTGCAGAATATCGCGATAGCTGAGCCCGAGCGAGTGCAAGAATTGAAGCGCACTTCCACCTTTCTGCAAAAACCGCAACGACCAATACCGAAGGTGAAGAACGAGCCGAAAGTGGAAGAGGACGAAGGAGAAACTTATAAGGTCGTAATCAAGAAACAGGACAAGAAGACAGTAATCGCACGTCTCGTGGAAAAGGGTTTACTGCCTCCAGGATCAGAGGCAACCATCACCAAGACACCGGAACCACCGGAACCATCCGAGGTAAAGATGCATGAAACGGAAAATAAACTCGAAGAAAATTTCCTTGCCGTGTCCGATTCAAATTCCTCGTGTTCAACCTGTTCTCTCAATAACAATTCACTGTTGTCCCCACGTTTTTCGGAATCTGATTCAAATGAATTTCTCACCTCTGAGGATCAACTAGCGCATCGCGAGACATATAAATGCAAATCAGAGCTATGCCATGTTAAGCCGAGTCAGTCTCGAAAATACAGTACTACTAGATATGACGAAGTTGGAGTGAGATCGCTGTTTAAGGGTCGCTACTTGGAGAACGTGCTTCGCGGTTACACTCGTTCATGCATTCTTCGCGATCGACAAGTCGATGAGTTCGCGAAGACTAAACCGGGAAATGTATACTTGAAGAAGTACGATGGGCTAAAAAATATTGGCCCCGATGGCTTTTCAAGCAAGACCAAAAGAAGAACGAGCAGATGCGCACGAGCGCATTACGCTGAAAGAATTCTGCTTCAAAACGTCAGCGCTGTTGTTACACACTTTCGTCCAAAACCAAAGACGACGCGCGTCTTCGCTTCTAGAATGAAGGGAAGATATCTGGCGACATATCTGAGACGCAAAAGTCTCTGGCTAATGTCCTTGATTACGACATTGTTCCAGTTTTTGTTACAGAGACCAAGCGTCTCCGAGTCATCGAACTTGTCGAAGATTCATGAACGACGTTTGAGTTTCAAGGGTCGCTACCTTGAACACGTTCTTCAGAAGAATGTCGCTCCTGTTCTTGAATGTGTCAAGGAGACTTGTTTCATCGACGATCAACAACCAGAGATGATTGAAAAGAAAAAAGAGGAGCTGAAATCTACAAGAACGAAAGGACGTTACATGGAAAAATGTCTCTATTGGCAGAAATTCGCTTTGAATCTCCTTGATTATGCGAAAAGCAGCTTTAATAATCTCTTCGCTATCACAAAATCATCAAGAATGAAAAGTACAATGAAAGGTCGATACGTTGAGCGATTGGTTCGTAGAAATCTCGAGATACTTGAATTGTTCGTGGAATACGTTCGTTCCAGAATCTCCGAATGGCTCGAGGATGGTTTGTCGTGCACATCACGAAATAAATTTCTTGTTGCCACTGTCAGTACTTCCAATGACATTGCCAGTGATTCAATTCCAAATGAACAGGAAACTGATAAAGATGTCTTCGATTTAAAGATCTCCGAATGGCACGAGGACAGTCCAGTTTGTCCATTGCAAAAAGAATCGCCCCTTATCATTAACACTTCCAACAATTCAGATCCGCTCGAAGAAGAAACTACTGAAAATGATCGTCAGGTTCTCGAATGCAATAGCAACTTAGTCTTGTTCGAAGAAGCCGGTGAATATACCGACATGGCCAAACCTACAGATGTAATGCCAGAAGACACTGTTTCAAAATTTTTGCAGTCAGCTGAGAATTATGTTTCCGCCGAAGTCTTCCATCGTGGTAGCAGACGACTCTCAAAATCCCGTAAATCTATCGATACCTCCAAGGAGAATGATAAGGCATTGTCAAAATTCCTACAGTCGGCCGAGGATTACGTTTCTACCGAGGTCTTCCACCGTGGTAGCAGACGATTTTCAAGACCGCGTAAATCTATCGATATCACCTCCGAAGAGGATGATAAGATGTTGTCGAAATTCCTACAATCGGCCGAGGATTACGTTTCCGCCGAGGTCTTCCACCGTGGTAGCAGACGATTTTCAAGACCGCGTAAATCTATCGATATCACCTCCGAAGAGGATGATAAGATGTTGTCGAAATTCCTTCAATCGGCCGAAAATTACGTTTCCGCCGAGGTCTTCCATCGTGGTAGTAGACGACTTTCAAGACCGCGTAAATCTGTCGATATCACCTCCGAAGAAGATGATAAGATGTTGTCGAAATTCCTTCAGTCGGCCGAAAATTACGTTTCCGCCGAGGTCTTCCATCGTGGTAGCAGACGACTTTCAAGACCGCGTAAATCTGTCGATATCACCTCCGAAGAAGATGATAAGATGTTGTCGAAATTCCTACAGTCGGCCGAGAATTACGTTTCCGCCGAGGTCTTCCATCGTGGTAGCAGACGACTCTCCAAATCCCGTAACTCTATCGATACTACCTCTAAGGAGAATGATAAGGCATTGTCGAAATTTCTACAGTCGGCCGAGGATTACGTTTCCGCCGAGGTCTTCCATCGTGGTAGCAGACGACTTTCAAGACCGCGTAAATCTGTCGATATCACCTCCGAAGAGGATGATAAGATGTTGTCCAAATTCCTACAGTCGGCCGAGGATTACGTTTCCGCCGAGGTCTTCCATCGTGGTAGCAGACGACTCTCAAGATCACACAAACGAGAAGAGCGAGCAGAAGAAGATGTTCTGTCAAGTGTTCTCCGTTCGACCGGCGATTATGTCTCCAGCGAGGTGTTCCATCGCAGAAGTAGGAGATTATCAAGACCGTTTAGGAGGGAATCTGTTTCCCTTGCAGCTCCTACTCTGTGGAGCGGTTTGAAGAATATACATCTTAATCTGCCTTGGTTTTCGTTCAGAATCACCAAGAAAAATACAGAACACATTGAAGATTGTGAAGAGAAGATTGATTCCGAAATCGAACTCGACAATCGAAGATTGTCATTCGTGCCAACAATTCTCTATCGGGGTATCACGAACCGCATCGGCATCGATTTCACAAAATTTGTGATTTACGCCTTCGTACCTTGTACTTCAATTATCCTTCTGTATATGTATAAGTAATCATTATTATCTAATAATCATCTGATGGCGTTTGTACCTTGTTTTGATGCAATCAATATAATTAAACTGTACATGTAATTATAATAATCGATATGGAACTCAATTTTGATTTCATTTAAAAATTGAATATCGCGTCAGTTCGTTAATTTAGATTAATACAAATATATATCCCATGATTGTATATTTAAATTTAAATATACATTATTTGTCCTAATTTTATAGATATTTATAGATCAACGTGAAACACGCATTGATACCCGTATGTGTATAATAATGTTTCGTAAATGTGTCCTCAAATAATGTAACCGTATGTTTTGTTTTTGTCACTAGAATAAGTGTTATCAGAGTGATCCATAGTAGAATAATCGGAATGCAAAGATATCTAATGTGACCGATTCAATACGACTCCTCAATTGTGTGAAACATATGTTAAGTGATTAAATTGTTGAAACTGGTAACTCATACTTGAATTTTTTATATCTGTCGATATATACATATCAACCGTTCTTTTTACATAACAAAAATATGAACCGCAACAAAAAAGAAGCTTAAAATTTTACGTTCTATTATACATATATGAATTATAATTATCGTATTACAGTTTATTTATTTTTTATTCTAATTATTTATTATTGACTTATTAGCATTTATTATTAATTTAATTTTTGTTGCTTGATTTTATTATAATATACAATATAATATTAAATATTAAATCATACATTATATACATAAGTGCCGGTTCGATGCAGTATACTTTCAATACAACAATCAAGACGTTCAATTTAATTACTTGAAAAGGTAGGTATATGTTCAATATTACATTTTTCTAACAATTTTTTTTAAATAAAAATCACAATATTTGTCAATTATTATAAAAAGATGGTCATAATTCTTAAACATTGCATAACATTTTTAATGAAAAGATTAATTACACAGCTATTAATTTTTTAAAATAATATCAAAAAATATAATTTGATTATTTTCAAAATAATTTTTTTAAATAATTATATTGTAACATACAAATAATATTTTCCAAAAATAAGATTATTAATTTATTCATTTCCTACAAACCTTCAAAGATATGCTATCTTTCTCTCTATTTTTTACAAACTAAAAATTATTATGTAGCATAATTTACTGCATAAAATAGCTTTTGACATAAACCTCACATTTTGTTTTGCCAAAAATGTACCAATTAATATAACTTATGAAAAAATTTTATGAAAAATTAAGACTTACTCTCTCTCTGTTCTAAAGATTTAATAATATTCTAAAAGATATGTTAAAAAGATCGAAAAATTAAAGAATCTCTGACAAAAGTGAGTTATTCGGAGATAAAATCCTTTCATATAATAATATAAAATTCTTTAATAACAAACACACTTTTATCCAGTATATTTTCTATAATATAAATTTTTCTCACGATTTAGACAACAACTTCAGCGACACAAGAGTTCGTATGCAGGGCAGAGCAAGAGGGAACATCTGATTCACGTCCCATATCAAAGGCAGAAGAAACAGAACAAAAGAAAGGCGACGAGGTCGACGAGATCGAAGCAAAAGAAAGACCAGAGTTCAAGAAGGATCGTCCCGAATCTTGTAAGGCAAGATTAACGCAGGACGAACAAACAGTAGCCGAGGAAGATTCGAGCGTCTCCACATCAGATCCGGTGATAGTAAATACCAAGAACGAAGAGAAGATCAAGCAACTGGTATCCACGGAGTTCAGCCTCGAGCAACAATTGGAGAACGTGCAGCGACAATTGCTCGCTCTGAAGCAGCTACCGAGTGAAATCGAAAATCACTTGAAGATCGTGTCCGAGCAACTGCACAAGATCATGGAACTTAGTGGTGTGCAGCGATCCCTTGGCAACGGAAATGGTGGCTGCCGCGGGTCGTCAGGTGACCGAGATTCGTAATCATGTTCAAAATAGCTAGAGCGGACCTTGACGATTATTTTCCAGGCATATTTTCGAGTTTCGTCGCTATGCGACTTCGATTCTGAGTGGATGCCAGTTCTCGCATCCACGTGTCAATATTAAATTAAAAAAAGATTAAAAAATAATTAAATTAAAAAATGAGATTGCATTCTGTTAGAATTAAATAGCTTTATTTTTCAAACAAAACATTTGTTTCGATATCTTACATTTTTCTTTTAAAAAAAAATTGAATTCATTCATATTTAGATCAATTTAAGTGTATGAAAATGAAGCCTAGATTAAATAGAGAATACTTTTAATGTTTAAAATTTGTAATTTTGGACTCATTATTCAGAAGAGAATATCATGCCACGGCAAAAGGACGAGGAGGAGTTGAACAAGCAGGAGGAGGATACTGACGACGAGGACGAGGAATTTACGGAGACTTACGATTACATCGAAGAGATTGCGTGTTTGGAGCGAAGGACGTCATCGAGGTCAACGCCGCAAGTGATCGAGCCCAGTGATGACGAGGGGGAAATGGAGGAAGAGGAAGCTGAAACGAAAGAACTGGACGGTATGATTTCCGTGAAGAGCGCGGACGAGGAAGGAAATAGAGTGAAGAAATTTATCGTCTCTTATGAAACTAAAGTTCTAAAATCGCCCAGTCCAGCACCATCGCACGGTAACTATCTATATTATTTATACCCATGCATGAACTCTCTATTGGTCGAATCTCAAACTTTGCAAAAACAATATAATTAAACGGTGAAGTGTATAGCCTTATTAGCGCGCGAAGTTTTGTGATATTAAAATATTATTTTTCGCATCATGTTTGAATTAGATATAAAACAATGTTGTAAAATACAACAATGCATTATAGGAAGTTTCGAACCAGATCCTAAACTGTCACCAAAAGATCAAGTTATACAGGAACTCCAGGTACCCGATGAATAGAATGATCTGTGTCTTAGGATGAAATGATTTCCCTTTGTACTTATTCGTGCTAAAAAATTACAGACTCGTTAAAGATTGATGAAAGTTCACCCTGTTTTAAGATCCTTAATAAGTTAACTGCGTAAATGCACGATGAATCAAAATATGTATCATTTTTACGGTTGATATTCCTATTTTATGAATTTATCGTTCCTGCATCACCTTTTTGCTATAAATCGATTTCTGTATTGATATTAAAAGAGTTTATACGTGTCGTGAATCCGAATTTCGTAATTTTGTTTCTTTTTACGCGATTGATGCATGATGAACATTCAAATTCGAGCAAAATCATTAACTTGTTACATTTTAATTTTCAGCAAAGGCACAAGAAAGGCAAAAAACACTTGCAAGAACTGTGGCCGCAGGCTAAGCAACTCGAACTTACGCAAGGTCGCCGATGGAGATGTCCGAATGATTTCTTCAACGATGAGATGATAGCGGAAGTGTTGACCTGTCAGGCGGAAGTTATTCGCGGTAAAGCAATGGGGTAAGTATAATTTTATTCAAAACAATTTCAAAACGAATCAAAATTGTACTACAGGATGGAAAGAAATCCCAAGAAAGATATTGCGACTGTTCTAAAAGGTATTAAATTAATCGATTGTACAGAGTGAACTTCAAGAGATATGAGAAGACGAATTTACCAAATTATGATTACCTGATGAATTCGAGTGTTTATAAGATGATTCATAAAATGGAGCGAGAACCGAAAAGGGGTATCCCCGTCAGACCCGCTAAAGTCAATGCGGCGGAAGATATAATCGAAAGAGTTGTAAGCCTCTCTTTGTAATCTTTCACGGCTGTCAATATAAATCGCTTAGGCAGAATGGAGGTGATGATAATTAATTGTGAAACCGTGACAACCAAAATATTTCTTAAGCGATTTTAAATGTGTTTACGGAAACATTTTAATGAAGTTGTTGGTAGCAGACATTGCCAATTAATCATTGTCATTCCTATATAATTGTGTTATTTGATCTTGTAAAAATTACACTTTATCTTATTTTAAATTAATTAGAAAACAGATTATCATCTGTTTTCTAATTAACAGATTAGAGAACAGATGATAATCTGTCTGTGAGTAAACAACTTCAAGTATTTAATCCGTAATAACTCAATCAAATTATAAAATTAAGTAAAATTATAAAATTAAGTATAATTTATAAGATTACTATCAATATTATTAACCAAGGGAAAAGGAAAATTTTATTCCTTAATATATTTTCAGAAATCACCGGCGTTGAGTGTGGACGACGGAAGCGCTCGAAGCGTCAGCCACTAATGCAACAGCGATTACAAATGATCAGAATATAATATGATAGTATACGCGAGAAATTTATATGTATTTGAAGGATGTGTTAAATCTACGTACATATATCTTAAAAATTCAAGGAACAACTAGAAATTGCTAGAAATGTAATTATCTGGCATGTTAATCGCGTCTGAAGAATGTTATCGCACTGTCATCAATATAATGTGGTTGTAATAATTCTAAGCACGTATACATATGTTTGTATTTAAACCGTCTCGAGAAAGATTTTCCCCGCAATAAAGAGATCTGCAGCCTTTTCCGATTAAATTTACATTCAGATCGATTAATTCAGAGAACATTTAACCCTGCCGAACTATTTGGATCTATTTGATCTAAAATATATTAATTTATTTTCTTACTAATTTTAAGTAAATTATTAGCAGGGATCACACCGATACCGACATACCACTCTGTTTTTAGACAATATTTCTTAAACAAAAGGTAAAAATACAACTTTAAAAACATAAATATAAACTAAAAAGTGTCTTCTATCAG